>NC_061510.1:190646022-190730832 GCF_022539505.1 Lolium rigidum | reverse complement strand
GGTCTAGCGCCAAGGTAGATTCCGCAAAAAAAAATCTGGGCGCCCTACCATAGAGACCTCTAGGGTCTAGCGCCAAGTTGAGTCCCAAAAAAAAAAAAACTGGGCGCCCTACCATAGAGACCTCTAGGGTCTAGCGCCAAGGTGAGTCCAAAAAAAAAATTTGGGCGCCTTACCGTAGGTGCCTCTATCCTTCAGCGCCAGTTTCGCTGCCCCTTGCATCTTGTGCCGCGTCGTGACCTCGTTGGTGATTTAGGCTCGCGTCTCTAATACGATCTATCCTAGGACCAGCACAGTACCTTCTTTGAGCGTTTACTCAATTTGCATCGCTGATTTGATTACTGTGCCACCATACTTTGCCTTCCCAGAGCTCCACAGATTTCTCCACTTGCTTTGTGTCGACACCTGGTAATCGCTTTGTGCAATCTCGGGGAGGAGCTGATCCTTGTTGGTTGCCATATCACCTTCCTCCTGTTTGGTAAGAACTTGTAAGAGCTTTGTATTTTGCTTGACGAATTGCGCGCGATACCACCATATTTGCGTAGCTTGTAGGCATATACACTTGTGATTTTTGGGTACTAACCATGCCAGGAATTGAGGACCAATCCGCCGACCCGAAGACCATGACGAACATGGAGATGCACGTGCGACTATTTATTGGAGATCATGATCAGGTTATTTCTTACCAGTTTATGCGGGTAGATATAATATTGATGCTTATTTTGATTGGGAGTTTGAGGTCGACCATATTTTTGGATGCCATGATTTTACTGAACATGAGAAAGTAAGCACTGCTGCTAGAGTTTTTACGGGTTTTGCTTCCATTTGGTGGGATATGACTTATAAAGAAGATATTGATAATAAACCTACCACTTGGGGAGATTTAAAATCTACTTTGCGACATAGATTTGTGCCTCTTTTTCATCAACGTGAAATGATCCATAAACTTAAACGGTTAGAACAAGGTAGTAACACCGTGCATGTTTACTATCAGGAATTTAAATTTTACATGTACCGTTGTGATATAAAGGAATTTGAGGAAAGTACTAGAAACATGTTTTTCAATGGCTTGAACCCTGATATTAAGGTTATGTTTAAGTATATTCCTCGTTCTACTATTGGTATATATGTTCGAGCTTGTGCTTTTGAGAAACACATACAGGAGAAAACGTTGGACCATTCCAACTCCTTCAAGTCATGCACACTAGCACCGGTTGTTTCTTCCAACGTTTCACGCATGGATATTGTTGTGCGAGTCGCCCAGCCATAGACTTGTGACACATCGCTGCGAACATCTTCTACGTTGGAGTCCCAAGGTAAAAATGAAGGTACTGATTTTGTCCTTCCACATGTGACTGATGAATTCCATGATGATCTACATATGTCATGTGATGATTTGTCTATTGAGTTGATTGAGGATAGAGTTGTCACTTTGAAACAATCTTCTGATATAACAATGGAGATGCTTCCTAGTTTTGTTCATGAACTTGAAATTGATGAATGCAATGTTGATATTAATATACCATGTGATGAGGTAGAAAATAATTTGGTCACACCACCTATATTAGAGGATCATACTACTGAGTTGCAAGTACCATGTTATCATACCACTGAGATTGATGTTGTTGTGAGCGCAATTAGTCATGTTTTCAGTTCTTCTTTGACTATGTGTGCGTCCACTGATATTGTTAATGCTGAAATGGATTCTTCTATTGATTTACGTACACCCACTGAATTGCATGCTACAATACCAAATGTTTTGGGTGCTTCTTTTGCAGACATTCATGCATCTATCAATTCGAGTGGCCCAAATGAGTTACATGCTAAGAGATATTTTGGGTTGGGTGTACCAATTGATCACTTTAATCTGTCTTGGAATATGAGTGCACGCACTGAAATTATCATTGATATGACTAGCAATCTTTTGGTTGACTCTAGTTATGACAGACCTACAGATTTTTGTGTACCATGTGCTGTTTTTCGTTCCTCTATTGATATTAGTGTACCAACGGAGACTTTTGTTTCCAAGGATGACCATGTGTTAGGAATTTGTGTAACTGATATACCAACTATGTTAAGCACACCTACCTACAAGTTCATTCTTCCATATCTATGAGTGCACGAACTGAAATTCTTGCTCCTGATATCGCACCTTGTGATTTGAAAGATGACTCTAGTATGGATCATATAAAACTGGTTATGAACAATGAAGTGTTGGCTAAGATTTCTCATGCTAATTCTTTGTTTTCTGTTGTGATGGATCCACCTATATCTTTTTCACATGCTAGAAATAAAAATGATGAACTTCCTTGTTTAATGCGTGTCTACGCCCCTGATGTTACTTTTAATTTGGTTGGGCGGTATGACATAGCGGATATTTTTATGGTACATAGGATTTGCATCATGTGTGATGATTCTTCTAGTCGATGTTCCAACAAACCTGAATTTGTGAATATGCTTTCTCATTTTGATATGACCTCCAATGTTGGTATTCATTCTATGCCAAATAACTTGCTGCAAAATTGTTTAATTAAACATTGTGTGGCTAGTAAATTTGAGACCTTACATTTTGGTTTACCAACTTTGGGATGGTTTAATGATGAGAATTATAATTTGAAAGGAGTTAATATGTGCTTCACTTATATCTGCAAATTGAGTTGTGATAAATGTTTAATGGGGACTAATAAGCTTCTACGCTACTACAATACTGGAATATGTACAAACTTAAATGGGAAACATGAGAGATCTATTAAAACGAATGACATATACATATACCATGCATATACCTTGTCTCTTTTGTTAGCATGTTTACAGAATAAACATCGCCGAGGACAGCTTTTCTTTCAAGAAAGGGAGGATGATGAGGACATGATTACCTGCGATTTGAAGGCATATTTTGGTGAAAAAAATGCGACTACGTCGAGGACGACTTCAATTCAAGTAGGGGAGGATGATGAGGACATCGCTATGATAGATACAACCAATACTCCTACAACCACATCTCAGGTACCTTAGTTACTAGGAATCCTTCCGGATATATATGAGAATATGATGCTGCCTAAATCAAATGTATTTATATTATTTAGGAATGGATCTAGCATGGACGCTAAGCATTGGATTAGGAACGTGCATGGAGATGGCAGCAGACCTGCAAGGATTCAATATGGCGTTGAAAGCGAGGATTTCAGAACATTGAAGCCACCATAGTGAAGCAACGATGCTTGGATGAATTATACAAGTTACTCCATCATAAAACTCGTCCAAAGAATTATTTTTGGTGCTGCGTCACCTTATTTAATGGGCCAGGCCCAGGTATTTTTGGATTAGGTATTTTAGGGGATTTTAAGTGGCCATATAAGTGGAGGAAGGCCCATTTAGGGGTGTTTTTGGCCAACCCTAGCTGGTTGGACGAAAATCCCTTCACTTCCCCCATATATATCCCTCTGTAGCCGTCATTAGAACTTGAATTTTGATTAGATTAAAAGTTAGCCAATTGCTGCAACTACGTGTACTTCTTTTAAGGCCAACGCCCAGAACAAGTCCGACTATTCAGAATCCCACCATTATCAATCAAGCTTTCATCTCTATTCGCAATATTCTGATTGCATCTTTAGTTCTTACTTGTTCTCGATTTCAGGTAGGAATTAAGACCCTCGTTGGTCAAGCTGATCGTGCTCCCGCAAGATCAGTAACTCCCGGAGATTGTCCTAGCGATTGCATTGGCACACGAGCTTTGCACGTGTAGTCGGATCGTCAAGCACGAACTCCACCAACAAATCGAATTATCCACGTCTCATCGAAAGATCGGCCACCTTTGCCTTATGACCACGGTGGGCGCCACTGTCCTGGATATGACCACGGCAGGTACTACAGGGTATAGCACTTCATTGATGCGAGGCAAGGGAGACGTAGCCATCTACGGATCAAGGTGCACAGGGACACGAGTTTTACCCAGGTTCAGCCCCTCCGAAGGAGTAAAAGTCCTATGTCCTGCTAGATTGTATTGCTTGAGATTGATTACAATTGGGGTCTCAGTCGGCGTGGTGACTAGGTGGGGGAGAATGAGATCGGATCCCTCCTAGGGTTTAGGCCAGGGGTCTATATAGGCACCCCTGGTCTAGGGTTACATGGAGATAAGATCGAGCGTATCTGATAGCTATAAGACTGGGATCCTTTATCCCGTGCCCAAGTCTTCAACCGTCTTCAGTCGCGCAAGCCTATGAGCTAGTCGCCCGCTCTCCAGGGATTTAGGCCCAGCCGCCCAGGGGCTCAAGTAGCAGAGGAACTGAGGAACTCCATATTCAATAGGTCACCTTTTTGACAGATAATCTCACACTTGCTAGAGCTTCAACTGCTCAAAAGATTTCTGATGTTCAAGCGCCTTGGGAGCTTAGGGAACAGATAGCGCAATACAAAAGATCCTCCATGAATCTACAATCAAGCATTTTCCATGTCAAGAGAGAAATAAAGGGTGTAACCCACAACTGTGCACAGCACAACAGGCAATTACGCAATCTCAGTCATCGCCTATCTTTAGTTGTTCAAATTCAGCTCATGCATTGTCTCTTTGCTTCAGCTTTTCAAAACCTTGATCTTCAAGAGACTACAATCCATGCTGTAAACTAGTTGAGAGCTGAATCAAATTTGGCGTCCCCTTTGTTCAAAAAAAAAAACCTTGGCAAGATTTATTCAAAATTACTGGTAGTCCTTGCGAATGATTAACCATGCTGCTCCTAATGTGGATAGGAGAGGGAAAATGACTATCTTTGATACGCACCTAACACTCAATGCACCGAGAAAAACTCCAGCGACCTGAGCTGGGCTGGGTGAAGGTAAATTGTGATGTTGCGTTTACAGAAAATACTCTGAGTGGAGCGTGGGGAGCAATAGCAGGAAAGCATGATGAGTTAGTTTTATTCTCGGCCAGGGATGTTATCCCTCACTACTGAAAATCTAGTCTGTGAAACGGATTGCAGTTCTCTTAAAAGATCGTTCATCTAGGTGTTGCTGATAGATCGCAGGTGAGTATCATTACGGAGGATTTTTAACCCTGGAAGGGAGAATGATTAAACTAGTTGGAAGAGATAACTTGCTCAGCTAGGACAGAGAATTGTGTTGTCGTGTTATGCAATGTCAGATTCCGTCCTGGAGATTGCATTGCAAGATTGTATGAACAGTTTTACCAATCAATTAATTTAAAAAATCCTGCGTGTGCTTAAGATGGCTCCTGTAACGTAAGTGGGGAGCAAGATACCGCGGCATGCATGAGAGCCACTTGCCTTCAGCTTCATGCACGCAACAAATTGATGCCATCGTGTATGAAGGTTACCCGGTTAAGGCAATTAATCGGCGTTAGACGAATTGTCGTTTCAAGCCCAAACATCATTTGCCACTGATCAAAGCATCCAAAAACATGTAGTACTCTGAATCAATGGTACTTGTCAGCAGGCAGAATTACTCATTCCTAACTGAAATTGCATAAAAAGTTCAAACTATAATATAAAAATCACATACAAGCGTGAGCAAGGGCACATAAGATGCTAGTAACTTCAGTACACGAATTTACAACCTACGAGTATACCCCTAGTACCTGTTACGAACTTCAGCCTTAGCCTAAGATAACAGAAGTGTACTAAGCTCTCCTCCACTAATTCCTTTTCAATTTTTTTGCACTAATTTTCGTATACAAACGCAGTGATAACACAGGTAACATGAACAATAAGATCTAAAACCGTATCAACTATGCCAAGTGACATTTGGCAGAATCACGCATCTTCAGCAGCCCTACTTGCGAGGCAGAGCTCGTGGAGCTCATTCAGAATCCACTCCTCCCCGGTGTGTCCGCCAAGAACCAAGACCCTGGTGCCACCAACAACACAGGTGCTGTGTCCCCATGCGAACTTCGGTGGCTGCCCAGGAACATTCAGGATCCTCCATGTTGGCTTTTCCTCTGCCGGGTCGAGCAAGAACAGCTCGGCGGGTGAGTGCAGTCCAGCAATTGAGCCACCAAATATGATGATCCTCCCACAGGGCAGACTCACAGTGACATGATCAAGCCTTGGCGGCGGACCAACACTTGGAAACCCTGTTGTCACTAACTGCCTCCATTGCGGATTATCTTCGCCAACATCCAGAGTGTAGGCATCACTGGAGCGCAGCCGAAGCGAGCCACTCTTCGCCAATCCACCAAACATAAATAGTTTAGTCTTACCATAAACAGACAAGGTGTGGCCAAGGCGGGATGACCAAGATGTCGGAATCTCCTTCCATGATGGTTTTTCCTTCGTGAGATCAAGCAGGAATGTGTCGCTTAGAAGCACACCGGACTCAGCGCACCCCCCTGACACAACAAGTTTAGAACCGTCCAGAGTGCATGAACTGTGCCAAGACCGTGGCAATGGTGGACCGTCGCTTGCAACCTCCCTCCAAGTGGGATGCTGGGCATCAAGGTCAAGGACGAAGACGTCATTAAGCAAACCTTGCTGTCCGCAGCCTCCAAATACTACCAGCCATGAGCCATTTAGCCATGAGAGCGTGTGTCCCCAGCGGCCAGGCGGGGACGCAGAAACCTTGACAAGGCACCATTCTGGCTTTGCAGCCTCAAGGTTAAGCACAAAGGTATCATTCATAGGCTTCATGTTGACCCCCTCCCCTCCAAAAAGGACAAGGCGGTTTCCCACAGAGCAGGCACTAAAGTTGCATCGGGATGGCTCAACACGTCCTCCAACTGTGAACTTCCTCCACGAGGCTGCCTCAAGGGTTGTTAGTTCTCTTGCAAGACGACCCCATCCTAACATCTTGGTGCTGGTCTCAAGCCTGCCAGTGACATCTCTTCCCCATGCGTTTTGGCAGACCATTTTTCTCAGATGATCATTCTTTGTCAGCTCATGCATTCTAGTGCAGACTGATCCAATGGATGCCACATCCCTCAGTGACAGGCGCGATAAGATGTTATGAGCCAGAACTTCATCCGAGAGCTGGAAGATACTGCAGTAGTCTGAACATTGGACTTTAGGAGTATGCTCATGGGAAGCGGGGTTCATATCTTGAATGCTGCGCCTTTGGCTGGACTGTTGTTTATACACTGGGTAAGATATGTTGCTGGGATCGATGTTGGCATCAGAGAACAGCTGGATTGCAATAATGTGTGTCAAAGAGCCAGCATCCCCATGCATTGGAATGAGCCTTAGCCTGTTTGTCAGTGGAGCGCCATCTTTTCGGAAATTCAGTACTTCACCTTGGAACTCAATTCCATCACTGAGGCACCGCCGCATCTCTGAAACGACCATTGGATCAACAAGGGGGTGTCGTCTTTGTGCACGTGGATCACGAAATTGTAGGAATCGGCTGAAAATGAAGTTCAATAGAGTAATGTCACCGAATTGTTAGGCTGAGTTCAAGTACGACTGGAACAGGTGAGCATAAATGAAGATAATACTAACCAATTTCAGTAGCAAATAATATCGCATTGACAACATACATTTGGTAAATGGCCAGACTCGAACAACTAACTAAGTATGCATATTTTCATTTGATTTGATATGCATGCCATCGGTGTTAAGCCAAGATTAGTAGTGCTCAAAGTAAATGCTGATATTTATTTGAGAACTAAGTGCTAACTCAGTGGCAAGGCTAGCGAGTGTGCAGCCAGCCCACCCACGTGAATCCCCACCTAGCGGTATTACCGCTGGGAGGGCGGACTTTAAACCAGGTTATCACCCTAGCGTCTATCCGCGGGGAGAGTCTCATCCTACCTAACAACGTATAGCCACTTGGCTGAGCACTCTGGTTAATGAAATTTCAGTTTTCCGTCAAAAAAAAAACAAAGTATAGCCACGGGAGGGATCAGTCCCCCCGCTGGTTAACTTTTTTATATTTTTTTCAGTGCCTTTTGGAAATGTACTCCTAAATAGTTATAGGAGTACTAGCATAGCTACAGCCATGCTCCTAACAGAAGCACTTGTCAAAGCGCTCTGTCACAAATTCTTGTGCTCAGAAGCATACATGCAAATATCTCGTTTTGCATGCCAAATATAGTCTAGAATTATTCTTGTGACGTGTCCTTTTTCTACGTGCAAGTGGCCAATATTAGTATAGCCAGATACAAAGAAATATCAGGAAGAGAACCAGAAACGGCTCCCATACATGCGTCTCCACTAAAAATCCTTTCGATTCGCGCGGCACAAGATGCTAAATGCAAGAACCTTGTAATCGAACTAGATAACCAAATTCTGCAATTCGAGTAAGCGTACGACTCGACGTGGCTTATGACAAGACACGCTTCAAAGGCCAAGTGGCGTATGGACATCCTGGAATCTAAAATCGAACTGCACGAATGCGAATTTAAATCCAAATCTTGGGACAAAAGGGCCGCATTCAAAACTAGCTACCCGTACTTGTGCGTTCTGAAGATTGAGACTTGGCACCATTAAAAAACATAGAACAACAGGCATTTAGATCACACCGAGAGATAGCCTAGAAGAGCACACTGCAGAGTATAGAAGAAGAGCACACATAGGCAGGAGGCTGGAGCGCTCACCAGTTCCGGCCGAGCACCTCGTGCGCGCGGTACCCGGTGGCGGCCTCGAAGGCTGCGTTGACGTAGATGACGGGGAAGTCGGGCTCCATCGCGTCTGCCACCACGATCGCCGCCGCCCTCTGCTCCCCCGCCGGGCCCATCCCCATCCCCAGCCCCGACGCCCCCCATGCCCACCCCTCATCCTCCTCCTCCTCCTCTTCTCCGTCCACCTCCATCTCCATCTCCTCTTTCTCTGCGGTGTACAGCCTCATCCGCTTCACCGCCACGACGCCGCCGTGATCCATCATGTCGAACATGCCTCGCTCTCTCCACCGCGCTCGTGGGTTGGAAGATGGTGATGCCGCCGCTGATGCACAAGAGGTTGGAAGATATTTTCCTGGCTTAGTAGAGGAGTACTGTACTACTCTACTCCTTGTTTTATGGTCGCGCGAGAGAAGGGGCACGATGTTGGGAGTTAATTACCGGATTCGCCAGAAAATATCTCGCGCTCGGTGCCGCGGCAGCTTTGCTAGGGACGGTGGAGTGGGTCAAGTGGACGGCATATCCAACGGCGCACGTTGCCAGTTTTTTATTTACATTTAAAAACGCAAAATTATGTCGACTCACTTTTTTTTTAATAAAAGGCACTAAGTGCCCGACTTTAAATTAATAAAGCCCCACAGGTTCACAACAATTCATTACACGCTGCGGCATACAGCTTAGCCAAGGAAAGTAGAAACTGCAAATAGAGTGGGGTCGGCCTCCCCTAACAGACCGAGAGCCAGAAGGAAGGTGCATCATCGTCATCCGCCCCCTGGGATGAAGAAGGAGGATGCAGCATCAGGTGTCGTCCGGAAGGTGGAGCGCGTGTATCCGTCTGAGCTCGGAGATCAGCCACCTAAGCTAGGGACGGTCCGTGGGTTTCGCCAGGATGAGCCACTGCTGCAAGCAAAACAAGGTTTTAAAGATTACGTCACCAGGGTGTCTAATAAGCTTAGACTCCATAGTTAGCTTGTTTCTGATAAGCCAAAGCGCCCAAGATTGTGCCAGGAAAAGGCACCAAATCGTTCTACGTGCCCGGCCCGCGAAATTGACGAGAATCGCAAAGAATTGCGGGAAGGAGGTAGGGCACCAGCTGCACTGAAGGATGTCTCTGAGCAAGCTCCAGGCGAACACGGCCAAAGGACAGGTAAATAAGATGTAGTCCGCCGTCTCTCTTTCCCCGCAGAGAGCGCAATTGCCGTTGCCCGGTCCATGTCTCGACAGAATGTTGGCACTGGAAGGGAGACGATCGAGGACAAGCTGCCACGCAAAGATGCGTAACTTAAGGGGAACTTTAGCCGCCCACACCTCCTTGAAATGCGCCACTGTCGCCCCTTGAGACAATCACGCATACAAGGATTTAACAGAGAAATTCCCATCACTCTCGAAGCGCTAGGACACCTTGTCCGGGCCTTCAGACAGCACAGTCGAATCGATCAGGGATTGTAGCTCTTCATGTGATGTGGTCAGCACCTGATCCAACTGTCTACGAAATCTCAGCGGCTCATTAGAGCCACACACCTGAGCCACGGAATCCATTTGCGCAGACGCAACATTGAATAAACCTGGGAACCGATCTTTAAGAGGTGTTTCCCCCACCCATCGATCCATCCAAAACTTAGTGCGACGCCCATCCCTTATGGAGTGCTGAGCGCCTAACTTGAACAGATGCTTTATTTTGTGAATACTGCGCCAAAACTGGGAGCCCCGCTGTCCAGAAGCCGAGAAGATGTCATCTGAGTTGTTGTACTTTGCATTGATCAGCTGTCTCCACAGTTGGTTGCCGTCCTGATACATCTTCCAGACCCATTTCATCAAAAGGGCGATGTTCATCAGCCTGGAGTTGACAATCCCCAGGCCCCCACAGGCCTTAGGTCTGCAAACTACAGGCCAATTGACCAGGTGAAATCTCCTCTTCGGGCCCACCCCTTCCCAGTAGAAGCGAGCTCTGTCTGAATCAAATTTGGCATGGATGCCGTCTTGGAGCAAGAACAGGCCCATCGCATACGTCGGAAGGTTGGCAAGGCAAGCGTTGGACAGAATCAGCCGTCCTCCCGACGACATGAATTTGCCCCACCAAGGTTCCACTTTGGCAGCCAGCTTTCTGACGAGGAACAACCATTGTTCCATGGTCAGCGCTCTATCCGAAATAGGGAGCCCGAGATAAATGAATGGGAACTCCCCCAATTTGCAATTTAACTGGTCTGCCACCCTCTGTTGCCGATCCGGTGATCTCCCCATGACAATCACCTCAGATTTATGATAGTTGATCTTTAGGCCTGACATGTCCTCGAAGCACATAAGGATGAACTTGAGGTTAATCAGTTGCTGCTCGTCATCCTGGATCATGATGATAGTGTCGTCCGCATATTGAAGGTGAGTGATTCCCCCCGGAATCAAGTGTGAAACAACCCCCGCTATGTGTCCAGCAGAGTTGGCTTTAGTCAAAATAACAGAGAGAGCTTCTGCCATGAAGTTGAAGAGAAGAGGGGAGAGCGGGTCCCCTTGCCGGACTCCCCTCTTATTCCTGAAGAACGGGCCAACTTCGCCATTGATGGAAATAGCTGTCTGTCCACCAGAAACAAGCTGCATGATCCGATGCACAGCCCCGGAGTCAAAACCTTTGCATCTAAGAACCTCCGTGAGAAAATCCCAATTGACCCTGTCATAAGCTTTTTCAAAGTCCAGTTTTAACAAGATACAATCCTCCCTTCTGGCTTTAATCTCATGAACCACTTCATGCAAAGCCAGGACCCCATCCAGGATGAACCTGCCTTTGATGAAGGCAGTTTGATTCGGGCTAATCACCCTGTTAGCAATTGGGTCCAATTTGGTGGCCATTGCCTTTGAAACCATCTTGAAGATCACGTTGATAAGCGCGATAGGCCGGAACTGAGTGATGCGGTCAACTCCCTAGACCTTAGGTATCAGGGACAGGACCCCGAAGTTGAGCCTGGAAATGTCGATCCTTCCCAGCAGAAAATCATTGACAATGTGCAGGACTCCCATCCTAAGCAGAGGCCAAAATTTCTTGAAGAATTGAACGGGAAGGCCATCTGGTCCTGGAGCCGTGTCCGATTTCATCTCCTGCACCAGACTATCCAGGTCTTCTTGAGAGAGAGTGTGCAGGATATCCTCATTCTCCTGAGGGGAGACTCTGGCAGCCGCCACCCAAGCCCCTGGGTCCATAGAGCACACCCTTGTGTCATTTGATCCCAGGAGGCGGCGATAGAAGTCGTAGATGTGTTCCTGGATCTGTTTCTTGTCAGAAATCGGGCCATTGTCCGTGAGAAGTCTCAAAATACAGCATTTCCTGCGTCTGCCGTTGGCGACCGCATGGAAATACGCCGTGTTGGAATCTCCCTGGAGCATCCATCTGATTCTCCCCCTTTGTCTCCAGTACTCCTCTTCGACTCTAAAAATGGCGAGGATTTGTTCTTCAAGGTGATAGCGGAATGCCCATTCCTCACCATCCAACCCCACTGAGTCTGCTTTCTCGTCCAAACCTTTGATCTGCTGTAAGAGCGCCGACTTGGCGGCGTTAGCCTCGACTTTCTGGTTTGCATTCCAGCCCTTGAGCTTTTTCCTCACGCCTCCACTCATGAAGTGCCACCAATCGAGGACATCCCTTCGTCAAGCCTTGGCGGCAAGCTCTCCCCAAATAGCAGCAAACCATGCATCTATATATATATATACTTTCTATGTTACGCGAATCCAGGATTTTACGTTAGGGTGGGGCAACAACACATAATTTGATATTCAATACGACACACTTAACATACCAATATACATGTATAAAATTCAACAATTTTGAACGATAAGAATATGGACTAATTTGTCAATTCTCTTATTACATTGAAGAAATTTCTATGTTCGCTGACCAATAATGATTCGATGGCGATGACAAAACTATTCAATGAGGAAAAATTACATAACAAACGATACATGGATGTATCACCTCACCTGATCGAAGAGATGGCTCAAAACTGCGACGAAAAACTTTGAACTGTGACAGCTCACCCTTGGCTGCAGACTATGTTTGTCATGCCTACATCTTGCCTGTGGTGCCTCACCTTCTTCGATCTTTTTCTCTGCCTGGTCATCGGATCAACAACCAAGACTGCATGTGCGCCTGGCCATCGAGGTATAATTTCATAGAGAAGCGAGAATCTAGATCGAATGGGAGGTTCAGCAGTAGGAAGCCAGGCTGACGACCCGATGAGGAATAGTAGAAGGCAATGACCAGATGGTGGTTCGCTGATGGGATTTTGTCTGCCTGATCTGGGCCTAACTCTTTTTTCTCAGATCATATGATGGGCTAGCAGGCTGATTTCTTAGGGTGGGGGCCCCACCCTTACGCCCTGTTGGCTCCGCCCCTGTTACACCCATATCTAATATACTACCATACGGATGTATATGATACTTTATTCATTTGAGTATGTTCATACACTATATTTAAGATACTCCAAACCATGTTTGGTGAAAAAAAATGCAAGTGAACCCACATTTTGCACTATATATTCGAAATACATGCATATGTATACGTACAAAATGTACATACTACCCTACAAATTAGTATATATACTTTCAAAATTGTCTTATATACTTTATACTGCACGTACACGCTCTTCGGTACGATAGATACTCTATATATATATATATACATATTCATATTACACCAGGGTGTAGTTACACCAATACTTTATCGACGCGGATTCACTACCAGAAACCGAACATTTCCTCTCGGCTGTTTATTTCCCTGTGTGGCCCGAAGTACCTCCCAGGAATACAAATTCTCCCGGCGGGTTTAGTTGCGATGTCAGGAAAAAGTAAAATTTCACTGTGAGTTTGGTATGCCCGCTGTAATTCATTTCCCTGTGTGCTAACCAACCCACAGGAAAAATTATTAGTGCTAGCCCACCGCGCGATGCCCGCGAACTACAGTTTTGTGCCAAAGATTTTCCCTCGGCGCGCCAATACTGGAAGGTTCGTGCCGCGTCTACTAGATTCCCCGTGTGTGCTAGCCCACAGGAAAAAAGAAAGAAAATCACATAAGGCAAATCCCTAGCTCAAGAATTCCCCAATTTCTAGTCTTCTTCCACGCACCCGTGCCGCTCTCGTCCCGCCTCCTCGCAATTGCCGGCCGCCGCCGTTCTCTGCAACCTCCTTGTTCCAGCACCCCTAGCCTTCCATCTCCTCGGACCTCCACCGCCGCCAAATCTCCAGACATCCACCACCGCCTGCTCCCAGCTTCGTCGCGAGCGCAGCCCACCTCTCATCTCCTGGGACGAACACCGCCGCCTCCCTACGCCCTTCTCTTAAGTCCACAACCGTCGCCCACCCGCACCTCCATCCGCGAATGGCACCCACTCCCTTCTCCTCCCACCACCACCTCTGTTCGCGACTGCAACTCTACTCGATTCTCCGACCTGAAAGCTAATTCTTGCTCGTCAGTAGATCTTGACAGTAACCACGAACTCCTCTTTCTTATGTCAGCGGATCCGTTTTGGTGGTAAGTATCAACCATGGTCATTGGTGAAAATGTTAGCCATACTTGTGAGAAAATGAGGGCCTTTTGCATTTGATTGTATTGATTATTTAGTTTTCATGTCTTTGTCAAACTTAGGTTAAGTGATGGATGAGAAATAGTGGAAGTTATGTATGTAGGTGATGCTCCTGATCGTAACCTGTACTTCGTCATGTGCAATGTGTTGAAGGTAAACTTGAGTGCTGGTGGCAATGTCTATGTGTCACTCTTATTACTTGCTTTTGGGCAAGTCTGTGTAGATGTCAATCACCAAGTTTTAGTGTATTGTTACATTATTATTTATAAACTCGGTTCTGGCTGTTTGTACTGGAATATGATGTGTGTCGTTGGCTTGATTGTGTATTTACTGAATAGTTTTGTGGGGAATATGATTATGCTCATATTAATTTTCCTGGTGGTACTGCTATTTTTTTTTAGCAGTCCACAATTTTTTCCCTGGCGTCTTTTCCCTCTGGGTTAACTGACATAAAAAGTGTAGTTTCTAAACCTGACACATTCGCATTTTCCTGTGAGCCACCGACGGGAACAACCGCCAGGAAAATGTTTCATGTCAGCCAACCGTCAGGCAATATTAATTTCCCTGTCCAAATTGTCCTGGCGGCATTTTCCTGGCGGTTTTCTATTTTTTCCTGTAGGTTCCTAGCCGTGGGGAAAAGAGCAGTCTGGTAGTGGTTTTCTACCAAAGGTGGTAGTTGTGCATAGGGTAGTAGCTGTTGGATAGAGAGAGCTTAAAATATGATGAGGTGCAGATGAAAACATAGACCGTCATCTCATGTAACAGATGTTAGATGCTCAGACAGCTAAGTGCCGGGAAGGACTAGCACACTGGCAAACTGTAGACGAACATGAATTGTCATTTTGGTATTTCTTTTCCGTGCGAATCTATGTTTCTTGCCGATAAAAATGTCAAGTCTTCGCGGCCAAGGGCACCGTGCCGTTACTAGGTTGTCGTTTTGGTTCGCTTTTGACAATTTTCTATCGGTACCGGTAACCATGTCGAGTGATGCTTGTTGTTTTGGTTCATAAACGACAAGTTTCTATCGATGTGGTTACCATGCCGATGCTAACTTGTCATTTTACAACGGAAATGACAAATTAGTTACGGCACGGTGAGATTGGTATCGTTCATGCCTCTGCACATTCATGTCAGGCGTCGAACTTTCCTCCTAGTGTTCTACCCATATAAAAAAATAGAGAAAATTGCAGAAAACCACCACAATTGAGGCTAGGGTTCAAAAAAACCACCAGGTTGCCTATTTTTTTTTGCAAAGACCACTACTTCTACGACAACAGTTTTGCCAAAAGCACTGATCGAGCACTTGATGCTGGCTAAGTGAGTTTCTGGCAACTGGGGCCCAATGTCAGGCTGACGTGGCGGGGCGGAGACGGTGGACTCACGAGCGCCGTTAACGGCCGTTAACGGCCGTGAACGGCGCGTGTCCCCGGCCGAGAATATTTGGCGCTGACTTATCTGGCCTGTCCTCACTCATCTCCTCCCCTGCTATTTCGCTCTCCTCTCCGGCCGCCGCAGATCCGCCTCCTCCTCCGCCGTGACGCCAGGCCGTCGTGGCCCGACGGTGATGAGACAAGCAGTGGCGAGAGGCTGACCGACTACTCCAGAGACGTTCCTCTCAATGTGAGTGATTCTACCCAATCTCTGTTCTAGGGTTAGGGATTTGGATTGGGCATTCCGTCAAATCGAGCTTGAATAGGTCGATTAACGCTGCATTTGGTGTTCTTACGACAATATCCACTGAATTTAGGTGCCTGAGCAGTTGTATGATCCTGATTTCTGCGGTATCGAGACCGATTGTCCTGAAACTTGTGACCACAATGAGAAACTGGCGAGATATGTCGCTTTTGAAGGGGAAAACACCGGCAGAAGGTTCCTGGGATGTGCAAAATCGGTTAGTTTTCAGTCTGCGGTGTACTAGATTATATCATTTACTGTGGCATGAATATGTAAACTTAAATTTGAAAATGTATGCTTAAATTTGAGAATTGCAGGGGGCTGCTATTTGTGGAACTGTGCACTGGCTTGATTTGGAATGGCCTCCAAGTTTGAACCGTTGTTTGGTTAGGCTGTGGGAGTTGTATGATACAGAGTGTAGTCAGAGAATTAAAGAATGATGTGAGTCATCTTCAGCTTATTACAAGCTGAATTTGGAGAAGAAGCAGATACTGGAGAAGAACAAGGAGCTGCAGATAGAACTTGGCAAAGCACTTAATGCTAGTCAGGGTTCATCGTCGTCATCTTCGGAGAACGCTATGTCTATTGCCAACATTTTGGAGCTGCACAAGTGTGTTACTGAGAATGCAGAGAAGAAGAGAGATGAGGTGATTGAAGAAAACAAGAATCTCATTGTGATGAAGGAGAAGGCACATAGGGAAATTCAAAATCTGCAAGAAGAGAAGAAGAAACTAGAGTATGCTCTAGGTGACTTGTTCAATGCAGCAGATTTGAACAAGCAGAAGCTGTAGAAGATTAAGCAGATCCTTGATGAATAGTTCAATTATCTGTCAATGAAATTTGCTATTGTATCTATAGCTGTAGCACTGATCATATAGATCATGCTTTGGAAGACCTCTGGAATTATGTACTGTAATGTAGAACTGATGGTTTAATGTTAAGTTAGTAGTATTGATGTTATGTGATGGATTCTAAGACGATATATATTGTAATGTGATGTAGTACTGATGGTTTATTGTTAAGTGAGTTTAATTATGTGTCAAATGGAGTTTGTTGTTGTCTTTTCCAATTTGAAGTTGATCTTTTGTAAACCTTTGGAGTTTGCTGTCAAATTCATTGTGAAAAGGTTGTCGAGAACCCTCGGGGTTCTCGACAACCAAAGAGTCATCTTAAAATATTTGTGAAAGGGTTGTCGACAACCCTCGGGGTTCTCGATAACCTAAAACTCATCTTAAAAGTACCAATATGTACCAACATCAGAACTACATAAGTAGGATAAATTCTCATCAACAAAGGGTCAAGATGACAAATATTACAAACTATGATCAGTACCAACATGTCCATAACATAAATAGGATAAATTCTCATCAACAACAGTTCAAGATGAGAAATATTACAAACCATGATCTGTAGCAACATGTCCATAACATAAATAGGATAAATTCTCATCAACAACAGTTGTAGATGAGAAATATTACAAACCATTTTACCATCATATAATAAGGTTCAGATGATAAAAACTGCTAAGAGTTCAGATGATACTGCTCACTATCATAGAATTCATCTACCCTCTTTTTTCAGCTCTTCCACTGACTTCTCATGAATCCTACTAGCACTCAAGTACCCAATGAGTAGCTTGTTTCTCTTCTTCTCTCTTACAGGCCTAGAAGATGCACCTTCATGCTCTACATGCCTGGGTGCAGTGAAAGCAGCCCTGGCTGTAGCATTTGCAGCAGCTCTGGCTCTAGCATTTGAAGCAGCCCCGGCTCCAGCATTTGAAGTAGCCCTGGCTCCAGCATTTGAACCAGAGGCTGCAGGTGGAGCTTGAGGTCGTGTTGGAGCAGAGGATGCTGGTGGACCTTGAGCACGTCTTGGAGCAGAGGCTGTAGGTGCTGCTCCAGCACTTTTGGGAGCATCCTACAAATAGTAGTGAACAAACATCATTTAAACAACATTGATAAAGCAAAATAGCATGGCATGGAAGAAGTTGTAGTAATTACCAATATATGGCCTGCATCCTTTGAGAAATCCCTGGACAGATGCACCAAGTGCAATGAATAGACCATGGAATCTAGGGTTGGGGCTAGGATGCTCAGGGAGGATTTTGGTGGTAACAATGCACCTGCTTCCAGGGTTTGTATCAATCATAGTCTGCAAATATTCTCTAAGCCGTTTGTACTGCTTCAAATCATCACCAATAACAGCTTTAAGAGCTTTTTTCCTAGCCCTATATGCCATGTTCTTTGGTACCTCAACACCAAATTTTTCATTTGCATTGTCCATAACAGTCTCAACTCTAGTACCAGGATCTATTCTCGGTGCCTTCTCTGCATTTTGAGCAACCCATTTGCATGTAACTTTGCAATGTTCACCAGATGGGGCACAAGAGTGTTCGAAATGCAGCTTCCTCATGCAAAATGTCTTCTCTCCTGCTATTTGGCTTCCAATCATATAGAAAGGACAACCCTCATGAGTGCACACGGCTATGACCCTATCTTTGCAGTTCCTATGGTATCTGAAATTCCTTAGCTGAGCAATGTGCATGTTCTTCAGTGCCCTTCTAAACTGATACACATCAACAAAGCACATTTTCAAACATCGTTGTTCTTCAGCACAAATCCTATGCTCATCATACCACATTCTTGGCTTCATTTTCTTCCTCCTTGACTTTCTCCCACTAGGAAGCAGAACAACAATTTCTTCATCTGAGTCATCTCCTGCTTCAAAGTTCTCATCAGATGAGGGCACATAATCTGGAATGGATGCACTTGCTATACTGGAGTGTGCTCTGCTTGTTGGCCCTCGCTTAACAAGCAATTTCTGTAGAGAAGAAATGGGAATGCACTCATCCGAATCAGTTCCATCATCAGAAAATAGTTCTTCCACGTCTTTGTCACCTTCACAGTGCATCATTGATTCAATTTTCTTTCTCTTGATACCACTCAACCTCTTGTTTAAGGCTTCAATGTCTTCTCCCTTCTCATCAACATCTAACTCACACTCTTCGTCGTACTCTGACCCTAACTCTGCATCTGAATTTGCCTCTAATTCTTCTTCTGAGCATTCCATATTCCGCTCCTCTCCTTCTTCTTTATCAGAAAATAATCCTAAGCAGTCTCCATATGCATTATAACGAGTAACAACAAGTTCATCATCTAGAACAATTATTTGGTTTTCGTTCTCCACATTCTCGTCATCAAATCTACATTTATCGAGAACAAAATGTGCAATTCATTAGCTACTGAACTTGCAGGGGACTACAGATGAGATGTCGATGTGCAGATGCATGGCAGGAAAACAGAAAAAAGTGGGAGAGGATAACTTACTCAACGTCGCCGACCACCGCCGCCGCCGCCGGGTACCCCGACTTCGGCGCTACGGGGTTGGAGCTGCCGCAACAGTCCTGGCTGTCGAAGAAACCAGCACCGCCTCGTGCGCGTCCATCCACATGGAGGCCGCCGCTCGAGTCTCCATCTCCATCACGCTCTGCAGCGTCGCCGCCGCCGCCCGGATCCATGTCGATCGAGGGAGAATCGGGTGGAGTGGCTGACCTAAACTGCTCGACCCGAACGGGTGCAGCTCAGACATACTGCGCCGTTAATGGCGCTCGTGAGTCCACCATCTCCGTCCCGCCACGTCAGCCTGACATTGGGCCCCAGTTGCCAGAAACTCACTTAGCCAGCGTCAAGTGCTCGATCAGTTCTTTTGGCAAAACCGTTGCCGTAGAAGTAGTTGTCTTTGCAAAAAACAGGCAACCTGGTGGTTTTTGGAACCCTAGCCTCAATTGTGGTGGTTTTTTGCAATTTTCTCAAAAAAAATATTGTATGGCTTCTTCCCCTGTGAAAATTCAAGGATTCCTGACCTTGTTAAAAACACTCCAAGTGTTTTGTTATGAATGGAGCTGCTCAGCCCGATGGGTGCTTGTTCAACTTTCTTCTCTATTTTTCACTTGAGAAATAACGGATTTAGTTTGCTTTGTTCGTAATACTCTGATTACATTTCTAACACAATGCGGCTGCTCGATGCTTTGCCAACACTGACACCAAGGAGGTATGCCAGGCAATTGTTCCTCATGGCTTGGTAATGTGCTTCTGCCGAGACACGCGCACTAGCCAAACATATATACCAGAGCTGGAGACGGTAGAGGGCTTGCTTGTCAGACCGCCTACCCGTAGTCATGTTGTTGTTTTGGTTCTGAAACAACAAATTGCGACGGCTACGGCATCTGACATTTCTTTCGTACCGTTGGAGTGCTTTTTACTGATGGAGTTTTGCTTCCGGAAAAATATCAAATGGTTCTGACAGTTCGCAGCCGTAGAATAGTTGTGAAAACAGAATTGAAATAGCAACCAAGCTACGGCACGGTGAGCCATGCCGTGTGATGACTGCTATTTCGCATGTGATTTCACACATCGTTACGGCCACGGCTAGGTGTCAGAGTAACGTTTTCAATGCGGTGAGGAAAATTCTGAAAGCACAATCTTCTCTCGGCTCGGTTGGCTGTCAGCTGTACTGGATGGGTCCAGGTGGTTAAGTTTTGAAAAAATGCATAACATATTATGGTCGCTGCTAGGAAAATTATCTAAAAAATGGGGAAATGGAAGCTCCTAAAGTCATTGCTTTGTTCGTTGTGTACGTACATTGACTGAACTTTTATGCGAATGGTTCCAACGTAGTGTTAACAAATGGGAACCCAAAAAACGTGTAGAGCGGGCAGTGGCACCGATGATATCAACTTTTATTTCGTATGCCATAAGAAATCCAGACACGGGAAAATTGAGAATCATAACCAACAAAGATGGCATATTTGTTTGAATCCGATAATAATAGACCACTACTATGTTATGTGGTAAAGTACTTGGTAAAAATGACAATTAAAAGACAACCACGTTGTACACAAACACATTAAAAAGATCGAGATCAGGCAGTAGGAAGAAGGAAAAATGATGGTCCCGATCCGTTGAGGTTCTTCTATTCGTCGCTGCACTGTCACCGTTTTTTGGCAATATGATTGGACCAAATTTATCTATTGCTGATTGGAACACTCGCGGACTAAATGATCAAAGCCGTAAGGACACCATTCACGCTTTCCTTACGGATACCCTTTGCCATATTGCCTGCATCCAAGAGACGAAACTCGACCACATTGATCAACCGACTGCGTCTTACATTGGAGGTTTTAGACTTCGCTCCTTCGCGCACCGCCCAGCCACCGGCACCCGGGGAGGCATTCTCTTGCTCTGAAACGACGATCATGTGGAAATCTCAAATATTCATAACGGCACTCACCTAATCTCGGCAAACGTCACAATTCACCTTTGCGGCACCTCTTTTTAGACTTCGCTCCTTCGCGCACCGCCCAGTCTACGGACCTACTGACCACGCCGAAAAGGAAGCTTTCCTGGCAGAAGCAATTGCCGCAAAACCTTCTGATGACTCCAAGTGGCTCATTATAGGCAACTTCAATCTTATCTATCAAGCGGAAGATAAAAACAATGGCAACCTAAACTTCCGTCTGATGGGCCTTTTCAGAAAGGCACTCGCCACTTGCCAATTGAAGGAGTTGAAACTTCGTAACGGAAATTTTACATGGAGCAACGAAAGAGAGACCCCAACTCTTGTGCGCTTGGACCGGGCTTTTTGTAACGCAGGTTGGGATTTGGTTTTCGAAAACCATGTTCTTCACGCCCTGTCGTCTTCCCTTTCGGACCATTGCCCCCTACTCCTCTCCAACCAAAGCGGCCCGAGGAAACCATCGATCTTCCGTTTTGAGTCCTTCTGGACCAAAATTCATGGTTTTAAGGAGACTGTTCAACTTGCTTGGTCGGCGCCTTCTACACACACCCAGCAGGTCCACAATATAAATCACAAGCTAAAGACCACGGCGCTTGGGATGAAATCTTGGAGTAAAAGCCTCTTCTCCGATTGCAAACTTCAGCTCCTCATGGCTTTGGATGTCATTCTGCAACTCGACATTGCGCAAGAATCTCGAGACCTCTCTATTGAGGAAAGAACCCTTCGCGCTGACCTTAAAAGGCGGGTGAAAGGTCTTGCTGCCCGGAACGGTCCCGTAAGCGCCAAGCTTCCAGAATCCGATACCTTCGGGAGGGCGATGCCAACACAAAATTCTTCCATCTGCGGGTTAATGCTAGGAAGCGCAAAAACCACATCCTAAGGCTCAAACATAATGATGGTTGGGTTGTGACACACGAAGAAAAGGACAAGCCGATCTTCGACCATTTACGCCAAGCCCTAGGTCGCCCCTCCTCGCCGCCTAGACTTCAACTGGGAGGCCCTGAACCTCACGTCTCATTCCTTAGAAGACATGGATCTCCCTTTCTCCGAGAATGAGATCAAGGAGGCCATTCTTGAAATGCCTTCGGATAAGGCCCCGGGACCTGACGGCTTCTCTATAGCTTTTTTCCGCACCTGTTGGGACATTATCAAAGACGATCTTATGAGGGTCATCAACGCCTTTTCTGAGGTTTCGGCGCGCAATTTCCACGTCATCAATACCGCCAATCTGGTGCTTCTACCTAAGAAGGATGGCGCGGATACCAATGCGGACTTTCGGCCTATTAGTCTTATCCATGCGATCCTGAAGATCATTGCGAAAGCTATGGCCCGTTGTCTTAGCCCTAAGATGAATGAGATCGTGTCACACAGCCAAAGTGCTTTCATAAAGTCCAGAACTATCCATGACAACTTCATGTACGTCAGAAACATTGCCCGCAAGCTTCACTGCAACAAAGTCCCATCCCTCCTCATCAAGTTGGACATCGCCAAGGCGTTTGACTCGGTACGTTGGGACTACATGTTGGATCTCTTACAACGTCTCGGCTTTCCCCAGAGATGGCGTGCTCTTTTGACGACCCTCTTCTCAACGGCTTCTTCACGGGTCTTACTTAACGGGGTTCCTGGAAAGAAAATCCCTCATGGGCGCGGCCTCAGGCAAGGAGACCCCTTATCGCCTCTGCTGTTCGACATCGCCATTGACCCGCTTCAAAGGATCTTAGAGGAGGCTACGGCTTCCGGGATTCTTCACGCTATGCCGGGAGTTTTGACGGGCCCCCGAATATCTTTATATGCCGATGATGCGGCCATCTTCTTAACCCCCACAGTGCACGATCTCGACGGTCTTGCCAACATCCTTCAACAGTTCGGGGAGGTTACTGGTATGGTGACCAATGTGGCAAAGAGCTCCATCGCCCCCATCCAATGCTCTGAAATCGACCTGGATGGAATTCTGGCAAACTTCCTAGCGGTCACAACCCCCTTCCCCATAAAGTATTTGGGGCTGCCTATCTCTCTTGGACGACTCAAGAGGGAAGATCTTCAACCCTACATCGACAAAGCGGTAGCACGCCTGAACCCTTGGAAGGGAAGATTTCTAAATCGCGCGGATTGCACCGCCCTAGTTAAATCGGTGCTCTCCTCTATGCCGATCTTCCTGTTGACTGCCTTGAAAGCTGACAAGGGCATTCTTAAGGCCTTTGCAAAGATCAGTCGCGACATGCTTTGGGCTTGTCAGGAGACGGTCAGCGGAGGGAAGTGCAAAGTCAACTGGCAAAAGGTTTGCCGACCCAAGGAGCTTGGCGGGCTTGGGATTCTAGACATGGAAAAATTCTCTCGTGCCCTGAGACTCAGATGGCTTTGGTACGAATGGACAGCCCCATAAAAGCCATGGGTGGGTTCAGAAACACCAATTGATGCCTCGGATTTGGACCTCTTCAACGCCGCTACTACAGTCACCATTGGCGATGGCGCAAAAGCCTCCTTCTGATCTTCTTCTTGGCTTAATGGCACCCCACCTAAAGACATGGCCCCTCTTATATATGTGGCGTCCAAAAGGAAAAACCGGACTGTCCGAGACGCCCTTGAAGGTCACAACTGGGTGGCTAATATTTCGGTTGAGGCTTTCACCGTCGATCATATGGAGTAATATGTGGTGACCCGACATACCACTGCATGGTGTAGTATGCAAGTCTGATATAACACCAATGAAACACCGTTCCACTAGTATTATATCGCTCAGAGTGGTACAACATAAACATATGCGGGTCCAAGGCATGTCTAAAGAATAACATACAGACTCTGTTACAGAAGATCAGCACAGCCTCCTACTTTACAATGAGGTAAAACTGCAAATAAAATCCAGAAGAACGACTCGTAGTCTAATCCTATCACGAACTCTATTTGTATAGTATTTACCTAGCTACAGAGGCTAAGAATAGATTCTAGCTAAATAGGAGCTAGGTTTAGGAAGTGTGAAGCCCCAAAACCGGTACCATGAGGATCCCAGCGAATCCGCCGAAATCCGCACGATATCGATTTTAGGAGACGCACCACCAAGCGCCTCGTACACGCCGAAGCATGCACGCGATGCGGGTGGAATCAATCACGAGAGGTAACATTACAACGAGGATTACAATAGAGCCCACAAGAAACATATATATTACAACAACAACTCGAACGAGTCAAGATACAAATAGATACATACAAAGATCGAAATCATATAGAAGATCAAATATGTCCGAGTACGGACAAGATACAAATTGGACTAAGAGTCCTGAAGATAACCAATGGCGTCCATAACCCTGTCCAGGCCAAGCCGGAAGGGTAACCTTGCTAACGTCGTCTTCATCGAGCATATCTTCATACCTGCCCGGTTATGTCCCGTAGAAGCAGCAATAAGTACGGGTTCGTACTTAACAAGACTTCAAGACGTATAAGCATTCGTCAACTAGTCGTCCTTTGTACTTGAGGCACGCAGGGGACTTAGACGACGCAAGAGGAACGTCATAGGCAATATGGTGGGGTTAAGCGGCAGCGCGCAAGCACTAAAAACCTATAGAGACACTCTACAATAGTCGTCTATCAGAGAAGGTGAGAGAGCGCATAAACTAACAGATCTATACTCTGCAAACATAACACAGCCGATACGTTCCCCCTTCGCCAAGAAGTACTTACAAAGGCACTCACACGGTTGTCAAGTTTTAACCAGTTATTATTGAGGTTGTGCTAACTTACTACGCAAATTATTATTAATGAAACAACAGGTGCAAATTGTCTATGGTCGAGTCATACAGCTCCAAGTCGTCCATAACCGCGGACACGGCTTATCGATAAGATTTAACCCTGCAGGGGTGCCCAAATGTGCCCACACGCACGATCAACTCCAAAGGCAATGGCAAAAAGGTGGAGTGTCACGACCCGCACTCTCCTTCACGACAACAATGTCCAGGAAGCCACCTAACTAAGTTGAACCCGAATCGAAGTCCGGCCGAATCTCCGAGACGGACCTAGCTATTTGCGAGAACGGCTTCCGAGGGTCAAAACACACACTGGGGCGAATGACCCGCTTCGAAGATGCGATAAACGCGCGAGCCGCGAACCTATACGTGCATACCGTAAACAAGGGATACAAGGCACCCGGGGGCTTCCCAAAGTAAATAAGTAACAAGTCGGCATGCACGCAACAACAAATGGTAAAACAAGTACTGAACTAGTTGTGGCCACTTGGACAAAGTCGTAGATTTCGGCAGGTGGTCGAGGGAGACCCGAAACACACCCACGTGTGGTTAGAGCGCTCGGTCTCGGAACAGATAACAAGAACTCGGGGTCCTAAGATATTTAGGAAACACAAGTGAGCCGTCACAAAACGATCAGCTGACCCACCGATGCCTCCGCTAACAACTATTAACAAGTAACCATGATTCCCTCAACAGATATAACCATGTAGCATGTGACATGATTCCCAACAGATAACCGATAACATAGCGGTAACGGTAACGAGATATAACAGCACTAGCATGCGCTACGACTCGCAAGGCAGACCCGATAACCAAACAACAGCTGTAGGAGGTTGGTGGTTGGTGGTGGCAATATGGGCTGCTTGAGGTAATAAGTGGAAGGGACACGTGACAAGAGCGCAACTTAAGGATAGCATGAGGGAGAAGGCAAAATAAAATAGGTGAGCGACTTCTGCAGAGGCAGAAGTATAAGGGAAAATGCTTGCCTGTTAAAGCTTGCCGAGGGACATCCGAAGAACTTGTCGTATCTCACCGCACCACTTCGCGATCCTATCCGGGAAGAAGCAAATGCTGGAACACATAACGTATGCAAATCTTACTACTACGGATAAAGAACCTAGGCATGATGAAGATGGTATGCATGGCATGGCAAACATGATGCGATGCAACTTATTCATATTAAGCGGGATCATAAACCCGGGCAAACAAATTAAGGTTAGAGTTGCATTTCTACCGACAAGATTTAAATGTTGGTTAGTATGGCAAGCATGGCAAGGGTTCGCTATTTCAAAATTAAACGGAGCGGGAAACCCGTATTCGGTAATTCCAAATACTCCGTATATTACTATTAGGTGTATATGCAAAACTATAACGGTTCGACACGATGACATATGCAAACATACATATGGATGACATATTTATATTCCTCATAATTTTCAAATCAATTTATATATATAAAACATTTCATTTGAATTTGTATTCAGAAAGTACAAACAGATTTATATATAACAAAATAAAAGAAAGAAGCGGGCAGGCAGATGTGATACTGCTGGTTCAGATGATTTTTGAGATGTATCTAGGAGGTGTTGTGACTTGTCTGACGAAGCTGAAGTGAAAACACACACTCGCCAAAGAACAGACATGCACTGGATGGATAGTTAGCAGCTAAGCAGGCACACAGGCAGATGGGTCGATTTATGCCGCGAGCTAGTTAAACATGGAGACAAGGTGCTGTAGTGAACGATGCTATGCATAGCTAGCTAGCCAAAACGGCAAACACACATGCTGGCTTGATCGGTTCATGTGGTACCTAGCTAGACAAGCAGGCTAGCAGGCGGATCTGCAGGATGGAAGAGCAACGTCCTAGCTATTGGGAAAAGAATCTGACAGAGACACGCATTACTGTCGAAACTGAAACTGTCAACTGCCTGTGCGTGTCTGTGGCGAAATCAGCCGACGGCGACCAAGATCCGACGGAGCTGCTATGTCTGCGTGGTGCGCGAGTGATCACAAAGTGCTGGGGAAAGCAATGTGGAATGATGCAAGGGACCGAGCTACAGGACAGCAGCAAAACGGGCAACCTGATGAGGACAGGCTCGTCCATGACGACTTGCTCCGAGACGTTGACGGTGGCGAGGCTACTGAGACGGGAAAAACAGGGGAAGGGGTAGAGGGGAAGCGATGCTCACCCAGGAGGAGGCCAGGAGAGGGAGCATACGTGCTTGGAGTCCTTGGCGTGTGCGCGGACATGGCCGAAGACGTAGACAGCGGACATGGTGGCGACCTCGGACGGAAAAAGAAAAGCCGTCCATTTTCGTCAGATTTAGGCGATGCAAAAACATGGTCAGATGCAACGGGGGAAAAGAGTAAAGGACGAGGACCTCACCAGGAAGCTACAGAACACGTCGGGGTACCGGAGGTGGACCGAGGCGGCCGGAAACGTCGAGTTTCTGCCGGCGTAGAAGAAGAATGCAAGGTCGTTGGCGGCGATTGGGGCGCCCCCCTGCTTGATTACTTGAACGAGGATACAGAGGACGTCGAGGCGGTTCCGGTGGTGCTCTCAGCTCATCAGGGGGTGGCCGGAGTTGGCGGATCGACGGCGAGAGGTTGGAGATGGTTTTCTCGGTGTCTGAAACTGGATTCGCTGATGGTGGTCTTTGATTGTTGGCGTGGAGAGGAGGAAAGAAAGGGAGCAGGTGGATCTGGAGACTTGGCGTGGAGAGGACGTGGGCTGATACAGGAATTAGACTAGCAGGATTTGGGCTTCATGCCACGAGATAGCGTTGGGCTCAAAGAAAAGAACGGGACGGCCAGGAGTGACATTGGCTGGAAAAAGAGACCAACGAGGAGCTTTTGGCCAGAATGTATTGTGCCCAACAAATTTTTCAAAGATGTTGCCAACTAGCAGGAATAAAAGGAAAGGATAAAGATATGAAGAAATGGATAAGGAAAGAGTTCAAGATAGGAGGCAAACATGAAAGATAAGGGAGGTAAAGCTGCAAATATTTTCAAGAATTTTATTGCTAAATTAAAACAATTTTCCAAAACTCATAAATATTTAGTTTGGGGTTTTCGTAAATAAGAAAAGGTCGAGGGAGGGTTTTATATAGAAACATAAGAGAGGGAAAAATAAGGATATTTAGGATCTATAAAATAGTTTTATTTTATCAAAACATGGATGATATGATGCATATGCCATGATGATGCATAAAAGAAAAAAAGAACAAACAAAAATCTAATAGGGATATTCCTGGGTCGCTACAATCGACACCAGTAACAAGGAACCTCGCCCCGAGGTTCCACGTCAACCTAAGGGGGAGAGAGGTGAACTATCGGATCTTCAGCGACGTGTCGATCTCCCGACACCACTAACAAGAGTTGTTGCTCCATGTTGAACGGCGACACCACCAACAAGAAGTCGTTGTTCCGTTGTCGATGGAGCGCTTCTGCTGAGATCCTCCGAAGATCGAACCTAATAGGTTAAGGCAAAGATCGTCCAACCCACGTCGAAACCTAAGACTCAGAGAACTCAGATAAGAGAGAAGACTCAAAACTCGCATAGATAAGAACAGAAAGAATAGGGATAAGGAGAAAAATCAGAGCTAATTAGAACTATCCAATGAATTTCGGAAAATATTTTGGACTCTCTAAACTCAACGACCATTGGCAAGGTTATCCTAAAGGCTGGACTAGTGGGGTATCGACAACCTGATGCTCTGATACCAACTTGTGAAGCCCCAAAACCGGTACCATGAGGATCCCAGCGAATCCGCCGAAATCCGCACGATATCGATTTTAGGAGACGCACCACCAAGCGCCTCGTACACGCCGAAGCATGCACGCGATGCGGGTGGAATCAATCACGAGAGGTAACATTACAACAGGATTACAATAGAGCCCACAAGAAACATATATATTACAACAACAACTCGAACGAGTCAAGATACAAATAGATACATACAAAGATCGAAATCATATAGAAGATCAAATATGTCCGAGTACGGACAAGATACAAATTGGACTAAGAGTCCTGAAGATAACCAATGGCGTCCATAACCCCGTCCGGGCCAAGCCGGAAGGGTAACCTTGCTAACGTCGTCTTCATCGAGCATATCTTCATACCTGCCCGGTTATGTCCCGTAGAAGCAGCAATAAGTACGGGTTCGTACTTAACAAGACTTCAAGACGTATAAGCATTCGTCAACTAGTCGTCCTTTGTACTTGAGGCACGCAGGGGACTTAGACGACGCAAGAGGAACGTCATAGGCAATATGGTGGGGTTAAGCGGCAGCGCGCAAGCACTAAAAACCTATAGAGACACTCTACAATAGTCGTCTATCAGAGAAGGTGAGAGAGCGCATAAACTAACAGATCTATACTCTGCAAACATAACACAGCCGATACGTTCCCCCTTCGCCAAGAAGTACTTACAAAGGCACTCACACGGTTGTCAAGTTTTAACCAGTTATTATTGAGGTTGTGCTAACTTACTACGCAAATTATTATTAATGAAACAACAGGTGCAAATTGTCTATGGTCGAGTCATACAGCTCCAAGTCGTCCATAACCGCGGACACGGCTTATCGATAAGATTTAACCCTGCAGGGGTGCCCAAATGTGCCCACACGCACGATCAACTCCAAAGGCAATGGCAAAAAGGTGGAGTGTCACGACCCGCACTCTCCTTCACGACAACAATGTCCAGGAAGCCACCTAACTAAGTTGAACCCGAATCGAAGTCCGCACGAATCTCCGAGACGGACCTAGCCGTTTGCGAGAACGGCTTCGAGGGTCAAAACACACATCGGGGCGAATGACCCGCTTCGAGCATGCGATAAACGCGCGAGCCGCGAACCTATACGTGCATACCGGAAACAAGGGATACAAGGCACCCGGGGGCTTCCCAAAGTAAATAAGTAACAAGCCGGCATGCACGCAACAACAAATGGTAAAAACGAGTACGAACTAGTTGTGGCCACTTGGACAAAGCTCGTAGATTTCGGCGGTGGTCGAGGGGAGACCCGAAACATACCCACGTGTGGTTAGAGCGCTCGGTCTCGGAACGGATAACAAGAACTCGGGGTCCTAAGATATTTAGGAAACACAAGTGAGCCGTCACAAAACGATCAGTCGACCCACCGATGCCTCCGCTAACAACTATTAACAAGTAACCATGATTCCCTCAACAGATATAACCATGTAGCATGTGACATGATTCCCAACAGATAACCGATAACATAGCGGTAACGGTAACGAGATATAACAGCACTAGCATGCGCTACGACTCGCAAGGCAGACCCGATAACCAAACAACAGCTGTAGGAGGTTGGTGGTTGGTGGTGGCAATATGGGTCGCTTGAGGTAATAAGTGGAAGGGACACGTGACAAGAGCGCAACTTAAGGATAGCATGAGGGAGAAGGCAAAATAAAATAGGTGAGCGACTTGCACGAGGCGAAGTATAAGGGAAAATGCTTGCCTGTTAAAGCTTGCCGAGGGACATCCGAAGAACTTGTCGTATCTCACCGCACCACTTCGCGATCCTATCCGGGAAGAAGCAAATGCTGGAACACATAACGTATGCAAATCTTACTACTACGGATAAAGAACCGGCATGATGAAGATGGTATGCATGGCATGGCAAACATGATGCGATGCAACTTATTCATATTAAGCGGGATCATAAACCCGGGCAAACAAATTAAGGTTAGAGTTGCATTTCTACCGACAAGATTTAAATGTTGGTTAGTATGGCAAGCATGGCAAGGGTTCGCTATTTCAAAATTAAACGGAGCGGGAAACCCGTATTCGGTAATTCCAAATACTCCGTATATTACTATTAGGTGTATATGCAAAACTATAACGGTTCGACACGATGACATATGCAAACATACATATGGATGACATATTTATATTCCTCATAATTTTCAAATCAATTTATATATATAAAACATTTCATTTGAATTTGTATTCAGAAAGTACAAACAGATTTATATATAACAAAATAAAAGAAAGAAGCGGGCAGGCAGATGTGATACTGCTGGTTCAGATGATTTTTGAGATGTATCTAGGAGGTGTTGTGACTTGTCTGACGAAGCTGAAGTGAAAACACACACTCGCCAAAGAACAGACATGCACTGGATGGATAGTTAGCAGCTAAGCAGGCACACAGGCAGATGGGTCGATTTATGCCGCGAGCTAGTTAAACATGGAGACAAGGTGCTGTAGTGAACGATGCTATGCATAGCTAGCTAGCCAAAACGGCAAACACACATGCTGGCTTGATCGGTTCATGTGGTACCTAGCTAGACAAGCAGGCTAGCAGGCGGATCTGCAGGATGGAAGAGCAACGTCCTAGCTATTGGGAAAAGAATCTGACAGAGACACGCATTACTGTCGAAACTGAAACTGTCAACTGCCTGTGCGTGTCTGTGGCGAAATCAGCCGACGGCGACCAAGATCCGACGGAGCTGCTATGTCTGCGTGGTGCGCGAGTGATCACAAAGTGCTGGGGAAAGCAATGTGGAATGATGCAAGGGACCGAGCTACAGGACAGCAGCAAAACGGGCAACCTGATGAGGACAGGCTCGTCCATGACGACTTGCTCCGAGACGTTGACGGTGGCGAGGCTACTGAGACGGGAAAAACAGGGGAAGGGGTAGAGGGGAAGCGATGCTCACCCAGGAGGAGGCCAGGAGAGGGAGCATACGTGCTTGGAGTCCTTGGCGTGTGCGCGGACATGGCCGAAGACGTAGACAGCGGACATGGTGGCGACCTCGGACGGAAAAAGAAAAGCCGTCCATTTTCGTCAGATTTAGGCGATGCAAAAACATGGTCAGATGCAACGGGGGAAAAGAGTAAAGGACGAGGACCTCACCAGGAAGCTACAGAACACGTCGGGGTACCGGAGGTGGACCGAGGCGGCCGGAAACGTCGAGTTTCTGCCGGCGTAGAAGAAGAATGCAAGGTCGTTGGCGGCGATTGGGGCGCCCCCCTGCTTGATTACTTGAACGAGGATACAGAGGACGTCGAGGCGGTTCCGGTGGTGCTCTCAGCTCATCAGGGGGTGGCCGGAGTTGGCGGATCGACGGCGAGAGGTTGGAGATGGTTTTCTCGGTGTCTGAAACTGGATTCGCTGATGGTGGTCTTTGATTGTTGGCGTGGAGAGGAGGAAAGAAAGGGAGCAGGTGGATCTGGAGACTTGGCGTGGAGAGGACGTGGGCTGATACAGGAATTAGACTAGCAGGATTTGGGCTTCATGCCACGAGATAGCGTTGGGCTCAAAGAAAAGAACGGGACGGCCAGGAGTGACATTGGCTGGAAAAAGAGACCAACGAGGAGCTTTTGGCCAGAATGTATTGTGCCCAACAAATTTTTCAAAGATGTTGCCAACTAGCAGGAATAAAAGGAAAGGATAAAGATATGAAGAAATGGATAAGGAAAGAGTTCAAGATAGGAGGCAAACATGAAAGATAAGGGAGGTAAAGCTGCAAATATTTTCAAGAATTTTATTGCTAAATTAAAACAATTTTCCAAAACTCATAAATATTTAGTTTGGGGTTTTCGTAAATAAGAAAAGGTCGAGGGAGGGTTTTATATAGAAACATAAGAGAGGGAAAAATAAGGATATTTAGGATCTATAAAATAGTTTTATTTTATCAAAACATGGATGATATGATGCATATGCCATGATGATGCATAAAAGAAAAAAAGAACAAACAAAAATCTAATAGGGATATTCCTGGGTCGCTACAGGAAGCTAGTTCCTTTCTATTGCTAATCTAGGTTTCTCTTGGTTGGATGTGGTATCTGACTCCTCTGACAGGGTTCTGTCTCTTGAATTAGTTGTTGACTCCTCGGCCTTCGAGTTGCACTGTAGATCCTCCTTCGATGCCTCCATATCTAAGCAGGGGATTTAAGAGTGGGATGAGTACGAGCGTACTCAACAAGTTTATTATAGGAAAGAGGTGTTTAATGCACTAGCTACGGTATTAGACCAGAAAGTCTAATACCAATGCGAGTTTTCATAATCATTTCTTCAAAAGGTTGCTTTTATTCGGAAGAACTATGTCCGTCGGCCTTCACCGGTTTACTAGAACTTCATGGAGTTCCTTTCCGGCGGCGTTCGCAGTTCCAAAACCCGGAACAAGGAGTGACTGGTCACGATTCGTTACACTCTGCGAGAGGTGTGTTGCTTTATCCATAAGAGATCTTAACCTTGGTGCCAACCGAGCAGCTTTCCGTTCACACTTCCTTCGGTGTGAGGCCCGGTATAAGGTCTAGCCAATCATGTTCCTCCGCTACCTCGAACACCCACCCTTTGTTGCAATTCCGACCTTGGGTCCTCGCCGGTCAGCGTATCCAAAGGATACCTTCCGACCTCGACTATTACCAGGTCGCAACCATGGTCCTTCGCCGGTCGTTGCAACCCCTCATAGGCCGCATTACCGTGGGGAATTAGAATGGGATCCCCACCCTCCGGTTGTTCTCGCAAGATACAACTGCTACGGTAAGCGCATCCGTTGATGATCGAGAGGTGGAAACACTTTTGACTACTCCGTCCCACTCCGGATCTTATGGTTAACACGGGTATTACGGCACAAGAATCACTGGACGACATTTGTTGTTTAATCCTAGATGGATATAAACCCTTGCAATGGAACCTCCACCATATCAACACAATCCATGGTTCCATTGCCCACCACTTAGTCATATTCATAGTTATGAAAATAGTGGTTTTGCTTTTTATGCAATAGTGATAAACTTAGTATTTTGCAAGTAATTAGGTAAAAATACTCAAATGACATGAGCAAGCGATGAACTTGCCTTTCTTGACTGCAAGATTATGCAGACAAGGTCTTCGATACGCAATAACTCCAAATTCTGAAATAGCATCATCGTCCGGTAAGGATGATGTTTACAAGATTGGCAAGGATGCAATAATGCATAAGTATGAGATGCAATCGCTGTAAGCGTGACTTAACCCCGATGATTTAGGAATAGTGAGTGGTAATGATTAGTTCAGGGTGTGTTGCACTTTTAGAGTGATTCACAATCAAGGTTCTTATTCAGGTTTGTGTTGTTTTAGAATCATAAGCAATTGGTAAAATGCATAGTGACAATCATACACATCAAGGAATAGTAGTTGTATAATAAGTAAAGAGCAGTTGTCAATTTTAAGTCCTATAGTGCATGGTTGATGATTACTTGTTATATACTTTAAAAGAATAACTTTTGAAGAACACTTTCTTTAATAAAGAACATGTATAATAATTAGGTTTGTGGGGTTCTATGGTTTTCTATGGTTCTAATTGGTTTCTGGAGTAAGTAGTAGATGGATCACAACCTAGTTGGATTCATCAACACCTAGGGCTGGTAAGGTTGAGTTAAGCCTAGGCATTCTAAGCAATTATTCATACAAGGTTGCTATCAAGATTAGTTCATCTTGTTGGTGATAGCTAGCTAGGGTTTATAGGTCCTTATAAGCAGGGTTGATGATGATTCCTTATTTTCTTCAAAAGAATAACTTTTGAAGAACATACTTCTTAAGTAATAAGAAGTATATCAATTAGGGTTGAGGTGGTTTAGGTTTTACTTTTGGTTCTATTAAGTAAGGAATAATTGGCTCCTAAATAGGATGGTGGATAAGTATCCAACACTAATAGGGTTTAGTGGAATATGGTTATGTAATGCTCAAGATTTGGCATGGTTGTTCCTAAGGTTCATCACATTGGTGTGATGCTAAGCATGGATAACTAAGCTTGGTTTCAGAAGATAGGATCTAGGGTTGGTCCTATTTGATCAGCTAAGCATGAACACCTGTAATACCAACGTATTAAAGATGGCCTCTATTATTTTATGTGGACATAGGTATGTCTTTAGTTGCTAATCATGGCTATGTTTTGAAAAGGAAAGTATCATGATCACATGTTCTAACCTAGGGCTTAGGTTAGAAGCAATTTAGGGTTCACATGTAATATTGGAGTTAGGGTTCCTAATGGAGTTAGGTTTTTAGGGTTTCTCATGAAATGATAGGTTTCTATTTTTCTCCCATATAGAACTAGGGTTTACTATTTACCATATAGTTCTATGATTAATAACTTTGTTTTAAATTTGAAGTTATTAATAGCTTCAAAATAATATTAAATATGGAATTTATTATTTTTAAACAATTAATAATTAGGGTAATTATTAATCAGAGTTTAAATCTCTCTAATAATGATTTAACAAAATAACAAATAAAGAAAATTAGTTTTAATGTTTTCTTTATTTATTTACTGGTTTTTATTTAATTTTGGAATTTTTTTAACAATTATTGAATTTTAATTGAATTTAGAATTAAAATTAAAGGCTTAAATAACAAGTAGTAAATAATTGAATTTTTATTAAAAATTAAAATTTTATTTTATATTTTTATTGGATAGAATTTACTTTTATAAGAATTTTGATATCTTATTTTTATTTTTCTGAGTTAATATGATTTTTCTATATTCATTTAAAGTTTCAGTAATTAATGAAATTGAAATAAAACGAGAAAATAACTAAGTGTACCCGGGTTAGTTTCACCCAGAGCCACTGACGAGTGGGCCAACGCTCCACGTCAGCTGCCACACGGTATTGACTAAAGTCAAAATCGCTGGCGTGGCACGGGCTACTGACCGGCGGCAACTGGCGATGGTCGCCGGCGATAGGCTTCCCCCGCGGGCGCGCGTGTGTGCTGGCTCGATTCAGGGCATCACGCTGAGCCAGAAGATAGCGGCGCCTCCCCGAAAAGGTCGCTGGAGCGAGCTCGCCGGCGAGGTACCGTGGCGGCGGATTCCAGCATACGAGGCTAGGAGGCTACGATCGTCGATTGGATGCAATAGGAAGCTCAGGAGGACCCCCAGCTTACCAGGAGCACGATGGTGGGCTCCGTTGGTGCAGAGGTGGTCGGACGGAGAGGCGATGGTCACGACGGTGCTCGACCGTCTGCGGGGAAGACGAGCTCGGTGAGGTCGCCTCGGGACGCTTCGGCTCAATTCCTCGCGCCGGTAGAGTAAGTGGAGTACGGCGGTGACGATGGAGTCCACGGCGGAGCTTGGGGAGGTTCCTAACGGCGGTGATGAAGATGGCCGGGCTAGCTAGGGTTTCAGGCATGGGGGAAATTGAGACGAGGAGGAAGAAACCCGGAGCTGCTGTTCGTGTTGGAGCTTTTATAGGGCGTCGAAGAATGCCTCGTCACGACGCCGATCACTGGGAGGCCGCCAGCGAGAGAAGAGGCCGAGCACGGCTTCGTGCTGGCGTTCATGCACGGTGGAGAGGATGAGGACGACGCCTCCAGATTTTTTTTAGACGAAGGGTTAAGTGGGCTGGGCCAGGCCGTCGTTTTGGCCGTGCTGGTGGACTGCTGGTGGGCTGCCACGGCCAAATGAGGTCTGGTAAGGTTTTTTCCCCCTTTTCTCTTTCTATTTTTATTTTCTGTTTTATATTTTCAATTTGAATTCATATTTGAATCCAATACTGTTTGCAATTATTTTAATTATGTTGTTTTAATTAAGATTTAGTTTCCTGACTAATATTTCCCCAATTCTATTTGAACAAATCATTTTAGATGAGATTCTATTAAATATTTATGAATTTATTCAAAATAACAATTAATCATGCCTCCCTTTAATTCTCTTTTTACTATGCAACCAATTCTGTTTGGAATTATGAGAGTGGATACTTTCATCTCAAAGTTTTTCAGAGATTGTTATTGTGTCTTGGTTTCCATTTGAGGGATTAATCACTTGCATATTATTTCATGTAAGCTACATTTTATTAATGTTTTGTAGGTTTGATGATAACCCATATTAAAACTAACATTAGTGTTATGGTCTCTTAATCCTTTGACATACCTAGAGTAAATATTACTCTCCTCAAGCTTGGGTCTTAATGATATAGGTAAGTGGTTGATCACCACACATGGTTTAATTAAAGGGTTTAAATTAGGTTTATCTTATGCTCCATAATTAAGTATAGGTTTTAACTAGAGTGCAATTCTGGGGTTCTAATTATGTTTACCTAATGGCAATTGGTTTGAATCTCAATTATGGCCTGGGTTTATATTAGGATCATCATAGTGATACATCAACTAGGGTTGAGATATAATTCTAGGTTATAGATATGAAATGACACCATATTGCATGTACTAGGGTTAATCTCCCCTAACCATGATAAGGTGGTGGCTTACTTCACATTTTATGTTCTCCTCTAGTTACTAAGATTTTGAGAATTAGTTTTATCTTCTACCAATTAACTTCTATTATTATCCTCAATTTATCATTAAAGTAACTACCTTGGTTATAGTTCTTTTTATAGTTAACTTTGGTTATATGGGTGAATTGCTTCTCACCATATAAAGTATAGAGTTTGACTCTAAGGTTTTCTTAGGTCCTTTCATTGAGGAATAAGTGAAATGTAAATGGGGTTCTACTTATGATCACCAAGTGATTCACAAGTGAAGGTTAGGACATAAACCTAGGGTTGCTTACTAGTTACTTCCCTATGATTTCATGTGGTGAATAACATCTACTAATCCTATTAGGATTTAACTTATTCACACATACCTCAAGAGCATGATCATGGATTAGGCATGATCAACTTGTTCTTAATATTTCCCACCTCAAGTTCTTAGGGTTTATGATCATTACCCATTTTATAATGATCAAGGTTTGGCTTCCTAAGGTAGCTCTCAAGAAATTAGGTTCTCACTTCTATGATCAAGTATTGTCTTGATCAACTAAGCATAATATCTCTCTTATAGTTTCTTGGGTGGACATTGCTATGGTTGTCTCTATAGATTATATCCCAGGAGAATGACTGAGATATTCTGTTAGGGTTCCACTTAAATAATGTTGATATTATCATCTGGGTATATGGATAGTTCTCTCCCTCACATTCAAGTGTTGGCTTTAACATTCTTGAGGTAACACCTTAGCTTGGGCTCTCTTATAAAGGAATGGTTTATTCTAGGGTTTATGGTGTATTCACCATATCTCATTAGATATCAAATCTAAAACTCCACTTGGCTATCTTGGTTGAATTTATCTCCTCCTTACTTTATCAATTCATGGATATGGTATTATTCCATGTGATATTAGGTTATCTCACCTCTCCAAGGGAAATGGTTTACAACCTAATACTTTAGTTCAAAGGTTGTCCTTTATTCTTAAATAAACAGAGCTAGGATTAGTATGAATGGTCTCTCTCATTTGGGAAGGACTGTATTACTATCCTATGGTTAGGCTCCATAGGGATTGATATGATCACCATTATATATGTCTCACATAATTGGTTTCTTTCTCTAAGGAATGTCTTGAATAATACTCTAGGGTTCCTCTTGAAGATAATGTTGTGATCATATGTATATTTATATCCAAGGTTTGCCTCAGGGTTTGTCATTGCTTCCCTAAATAAAATAGGACTCTCAACTCTTTAGGTTTGATGTAATAATTTGGAATAGAGAAGAAGATATACTTCTTGAGTGGATCTCCTTGTTATAATTCCAATGTTGAAGTGGAATGAATACCATGAGGTTCATGGTAGGAACATGGATTAGTTTAAGACATGGAGAAGATAGGGTAAGAGTAGTTTCTCCATTTATTGTTACTTGATATGTAATTGAATTGGTGTTAATATGTTATGGCAAAGAATACCATGTTGTGATCTTAAATAAGATCAAGTAGTTGATCCTTGATTCATATGTTCTTGTGTTGGCATCTTTTCCCAAAGCAAGGTTTTAACAAAGTCACATTGAGGTTTATAGCACTTGGCTTGATGATCTACTTCAATTCCATCAAGGTCAAGTGAAACTTCAATTACTGTGACTGTTTTACTTTAAAGCGCGAAAATTCCCCAGATTTTCTATGCATGAATGCAATGCACACATCTGTTTCCTCTATTTTTGTAACCCCAATACCTGGGATATTACGGTCTCTACCCCTTAAACTAAACTTCGTCCTCGAAGTTTGAACTCTCTCACGTTTCCGGAGTGTGGATCTGACTTGTGCAGACTACGACTTTTCTCGAACTCCGTATTGATCTTACTGGATATAATTGAATATATCCCTTGTCCAGATTCTTCCTAGAATCCATTATGGTTTGTCTCTGAACCATGGTTCTTACTTTGATTCTTTGATTTCTTCCCACTCTATAAGCTTGTTTCCTTTCTCATTGAAGATTCAATGATTGAGACTTCTTCTAGTGCTGCTGGTCTTATTTGAAGGCTAATTTGATAATAAACTCCTAATTGCTAAATAGGTCTTTCTTTTCCCTTACTACCAAAAGTGCAATAATGGTACTTAGTAAGGTACTTACCATGGAAATGATTTTGACGGTTTCTTTTACTAAGAAGGTTAGACTCATTTAGCCTTTCCAATCATGATTTATAGTTGATACCTATAACTATTTAGGGTTATTTAGGTTCCATGAAAGGAATCATTCTATTAGTCTGTGGTTCTGGTATGGTCAATTTCCTTCGATCTTTGGCCTTCTTGAGCTGTATTTGGTCTATGGTATTTTCTTCGTCCAACTTGTTTGTGCTTAACTTACTTGAGCTTTCGTACTTCTGAGTAAATACTACTCACTTTCTCACGTTATAGTCCACTCCTTACTTCCTCGAGGTATAAACCTCGGCTTCTGGTCTGACATACTTCTGAAAGTAGTGTTCAACAAACTTATGAAATAAGATCGAACTTCCTCTCAGTTCAGATCTTCTGCTTCTATATAGCTTACAGTATTGAGTTACTATACATCCAACTCAATCTTTACTCTACCCCTTAGAGTTTTCTTATGTCTTCAACTCCTTTTCTTCCAACCATTGGATTGATGGTTGGAATATTAGTCTAAGTATAGCTTATGATTTGTACTCTTCTAGGTCTTGTGAAGAATATCTGTGGTGCATCCACTCAATTGTGGACATCCAATGTTAATTCTTCGACTAAATGATTATAGGTCATTGCTATTTGGTTGACAAAATTTTATTTGTTCACAACTTCTTGGTATGAAGAATCCAATTATGGACTAGTTGATATCAATTGTGGCTATTTGATATCTAAATGGATTCTATTATAGGTTCTGATTAACTGGACGAGACATCTTCTACTTTATCTCGCAGTATTTATCCTATATCAACTATGGTCTTCTGATATCAACTATGGTCTTCCTATATCTGCTATGATTTCATATATCATCTTCCTTTCTTCAGAGTTTATTTTGCAAGAAAACCACTATGAATATAGTATCCAAAGTGATTTCCCATGCATTCCCTCTTCTATAATGACTATGGTTCTACTTCTACTTCTCCATATTCACCATATTTTTCGCATTCATGCTTCTCCTGTACTAAAGTACCCCTCTGTTGAGGTAAAGCATGATTTTTGGATTGGTACTTCCTTCTGAATATTGTGGTTGCTTCCCACAACTTTGCTTCCTTCTTCCGACGAATCTTCCTCTTGTCTTCAAGATCTTCAGAATTCGTCACTTCCTCACACGTTTACCATTACCCTCTAGATCTATAGCATCAAGTAGGAACTTGATATTGCAACATGCATTTGCATATCAAAGTCAAACTTCATGTATGGATCTAGTCAAACAATGAAAATCCAATAAAATCCCAGAAGATTCAGCTTTGTGCATATATTACACACCATCATAAGCCTGAATAAAATAGTTGAGTAAGACATCTCTAAACATCAGGCGCTGATGTGTAGTATATAACACCACATAAGATAGGTTTGTATCGTGATACTTAGCACGAATGCGTGAATTTCTATTATTTGTCTCAACATTTATCTTAATTGCACATTTGCAATGAGACAAACTTGAAACAGAATGGCCTAGGATAGTTAAGGTTAACCTAGTTTTCTTTGGAAGTTCTAACAAAGTAGTATACCATATATAAGTGCTATTGAGGACTACTTCCTATGATACATTGAGTTCTAACATGGCTACTCTGAATACATATCTATTAAGATATAACTCCTATACTTCCAAGTGTTTCTATCATAAGACTATGGTCATGATGTGCTTGGCACACTTCCCATGGTTTTGAAACACAATCTTACACTATTGTTGAACAACTGGCTTCTTATTGTTCTCCTCCTAATTATGTATGATGTTATAATCCATCTCATAATGATTCTCAAGTGAATCTTATATGATTAATATCCCTACCACGGAAGTATACATATATTATTCTTATCTCTCTTTCTTACTTCCCATGATTGACTCATCATGGTCTATACTGCCCCATATCACTTGTTTGTATCACTTACTATCAGTTGTTTTACAAGTTTAGATAATTTTTTACTTACTCATTACTTGTATTGGTTTACACCTTCTAAGAGGATATCATAGTTATCCTCATCACTTGATATCACTCATATTACAGGTCTAGATAACTCTGACTTAATCATAACATGTGTTGGTACACATCTTCCAATAGGATATCTTCCTTATGGTTGTATCCTCTCTTTGGACTACCATGTATTGTATACCAACTGTGGTCTACTCATCTATAGTTTTAAGGACTGAATGGTGTGCTACATATTTTGGATTAGCTAACTAACTTCATTTAAGAAAGGTAGGTAAGAAGGGTTGACTCAAGTGTGTCAGGATTATTCTCAAGTGAATATCCATCTCAAGTCATAAGAAGATTTGGTTTAACTAAGACAACTTCCTATATACACTACCAATCCTATAGGTCTCCTTTAAAGGGTTTTAATCCTAGGGTCAAAGCATTTGCTCGATACCAAGCTGTGGTGACCCGACATACCACTTGCATGGTGTAGTATGCAAGTCCGATATAACACCAATGAAACACCGTTCCACTAGTATTATATCGCTCAGAGTGGTACAACAGAAACATATGCGGGTCCAAGGCATGTCTAAAGAATAACATACAGACTCTGTTACAGAAGATCAGCACAGCCTCCTACTTTACAATGAGGTAAAACTGCAAATAAACTCCGGAAGAACGACTCGTAGTCTAATCCTATCACGAACTCTATTTGTAGAGTATTTACCTAGCTACAGAGGCTAAGAATAGATTCTAGCTAAATAGGAGCTAGGTTTAGGAAGCTAGTTCCTTTCTATTGCTAATCTAGGTTTCTCTTGGTTGGATGTGGTATCTGACTCCTCTGACAGGGTTCTGTCTCTTGAATTAGTTGTTGACTCCTCGGCCTTCGAGTTGCACTGTAGATCCTCCTTCGATGCCTCCATATCTAAGCAGGGGATTTAAGAGTGGGATGAGTACAAGCGTACTCAACAAGTTCATTATAGGAAAGAGGTGTTTAATGCACTAGCTACGGTATTAGACCAGAAAGTCTAATACCAATGCAGGTTTTCATAATCATTTCTTCAAAAGGTTGCTTTTATTCGGAAGAACTATGTCCGTCGACCTTCACCGGTTTACTAGAACTTCATGGAGTTCCTTTCCGACAGCGTTCACGGTTCCAAAACCCGGAACAAGGAGTGACTGGTCACGATTCGTTACACTCGCGAGAGGTGTGTTGCTTTACCCATAAGAGATCTTAACCTTGGTGCCAACCGGGCAGCTTTCCCGTTCACACTTCCTTTGGTGTGAGGCCCGATATAAGGTCTAGCCAATCATGTTCCTCCGCTACCTCGAACACCCACCCTTTGTTGCAATTCCGACCTTGGGTCCTCGCCGGTATCCAAAGGATACCATCCGACCTCGACTATTACCAGGTCGCAACCATGGTCCTTCGCCGGTCGTTGCAACCCCTCATAGACCGCATTACCGTGGGGAATTAGAATGGGATCCCCACCCTCCGGTTGTTCTCGCAAGATACAACTGCTACGGTAAGCGCATCCGTTGATGATCGAGAGGTGGAAACACTTTTGACTACTCCGTCCCTCTCCAGATCTTATGGTTAACACGGGTATTACGGCACAAGAATCACTGGACGACATTTGTTGTTTAATCCTAGATGGATATAAAACCCTTGCAATGGAACCTCCACCATATCAACACAATCCATGGTTCCATTGCCCACCACTTAGTCATATTCATAGTTATGAAAATAGTGGTTTTGCGTTTTATGCAATAGTGATAAACATAGTATTTTGCAAGTAATTTGGTAAAAATACTCAAATGACATGAGCAAGCGATGAACTTGCCTTTCTTGACTGCAAGATTATGCAGACAAGGTCTTCGATACACAATAACTCCAAATTCTGAAATAGCATCATCGTCCGGTAAGGACGATGTTCACAAGATTGGCAAGGATGCAATAATGCATAAGTATGAGATGCAATCGCTCTAAGCGTGACTTAACCCCGATGATTTAGGAATAGTGAGTGGTAATGATTAGTTCAGGGTGTGTTGCACTTTTAGAGTGATTCACAATCAAAGTTCGTATTCAGGTTTGTGTTGTTTTAGAATCATAAGCAAGTGGTAAAATGCATAGTGACAATCATACACATTAAGGAATAGTAGTTGTATAATAAGTAAAGAGCAGTTGTAAATTTTAAGTCCTATAGTGCATGGTTGATGATTACTTGTTATATACTTTAAAAGAATAACTTTTGAAGAACATGTTCTTTAATAAAGAACATGTATAATAATTAGGTTTGTGGGGTTCTATGGTTTTCTATGGTTCTAATTGGTTTCTGGAGTAAGTAGTAGATGGATCACAACCTAGTTGGATTCATCAACACCTAGGGCTGGTAAGGTTGAGTTAAGCCTAGGCATTCTAAGCAATTATTCATACAAGGTTGCTATCAAGATTAGTTCATCTTGTTGGTGATAGCTAGCTAGGGTTTATTGGTCCTTATAAGCAGGGTTGATGATGATTCCTTATTTTCTTCAAAACAATAACTTTTGAAGAACATACTTCTTAAGTAATAAGAAGTATATCAATTAGGGTTGAGGTGGTTTAGGTTTTACTTTTGGTTCTATTAAGTAAGGAATAATTGGCTCCTAAATAGGATGGTGGATAAGTATCCAACACTAATAGGGTTTAGTGGAATATGGTTATGTAATGCTCAAGATTTGGCATGGTTCTTCCTAAGGTTCATCACATTGGTGTGATGCTAAGCATGGATAACTAAGCTTGGTTTCAGAAGATAGGATCTAGGGTTGGTCCTATTTGATCAGCTAAGCATGAACACCTATAATACCAACGTATTAAAGATGGCCTCTATTATTTTATGTGGACATAGGTATGTCTTTAGTTGCTAATCATGGCTCTATGTTTTGAAAAGGAAAGTATCATGATCACATGTTCTAACCTAGGGCTTAGGTTAGAAGCAATTTAGGGTTCACATGTAATATTGGAGTTAGGGTTCCTAATGGAGTTAGGTTTTTAGGGTTTCTCATGAAATGATAGGTTTCTATTTTTCTCCCATATAGAACTAGGGTTTACTATTTACCATATAGTTCTATGATTAATAACTTTGTTTTAAATTTGAAGTTATTAATAGCTTCAAAATAATATTAAATATGGAATTTATTATTTTTAAACAATCAATAATTAGGGTAATTATTAATCAGGGTTTAAATCTCTCTAATAATGATTTAACAAAATAACAAATAAAGAAAATTAGTTTTAATGTTTTCTTTATTTATTTACTTAGTTTTTATTTAATTTTGGATTTTTTTACTAATTATTGAATTTTAATTGAATTTAGAATTAAAATTAAAGGCTTAAATAACAAGTAATAAATAATTGAATTTTTATTAAAAATAAAAATTTTATTTTATATTTTTATTGGATAGAATTTACTTTTATAAGAATTTTGATATCTTATTTTTATTTTTCTGAGTTAATATGATTTTTCTATATTCATTTAAAGTTTCAGCAATTAATGAAATTGAAATAAAACGAGAAAATAACTAAGTGTACCCGGGTTAGTTTCACCCAGAGCCACTGACGAGTGGGCCAACGCTCCACGTCAGCTGCCACGCGATATTGACTAAAGTCAAAATCGCTGGCGTGGCACGGGCTACTGACCGGCGGCAACTGGCGATGGTCGCCGGTGATAGGCTTCCCCCGCGGGCGCACGTGTGTGCTGGCTCGATTCAGGGCATCACGCTGAGCTAGAAGATAGCGGCGCCTCCCCGAAAAGGTCGCTGGAGCGAACTCGCCGGCGAGGTACCGTGGCGGCGGATTCCAGCATACGAGGCTAGGAGGCTACGATCGTCGATTGGATGCAATAGGAAGCTCAGGAGGACCCCCAGCTTACCAGGAGCACGATGGTGGGCTCCGTTGGTGCAGAGGTGGTCGGACGGAGAGGCGATGGTCACGGCGGTGCTCGACCGTCTGCGGGGAAGACGAGCTCGGTGAGGTCGCCTCGGGACGCTTCGGCTCAATTCCTCGCGCCAGAAGAGTAAGTGGAGTATGGCGGTGACGATGGAGTCCACGGCGGGGCTTGGGGAGGTTCCTACCAGCGGTGATGAATTGGCCGGGCTAGCCAGGGTTTCGGGCATGGGGGAAATTGAGACGAGGAGGAAGAAACCCGGAGTTGCTGTTCGTGCTGGAGCTTTTATAGGGCGTCGAAGAATGCCTCGTCACGACGCCGATCACTGGGAGGCCGCCAGCGAGAGAAGAGGCCGAGCACGGCTTCGTGCTGGCGTTCATGCACGGTGGAGAGGATGAGGACGACGCCTCCATATTTTTTTAGACGAAGGGTTAAGTGGGCTGGGCCAGGCCGTGGTTTGGGCCGTCTTTGGTGGACTGCTGGTGGGCTGCCACGGCCAAATGAGGTCTGGTAAGGTTTTTTTCCCCCTTTTCTCTTTCTGTTTTTATTTTTACGTTTTATATTTTCAATTTGAATTCATATTTGAATCCAGTACTGTTTGCAATTATTTTAATTATGTTGTGTTAATTAAGATTTATTTTCCTGACTACTATTTCCCCAATTCTATTTGAACAATCATTTTATATGAGATTCTATTAAATATTTATGAATTTATTCAAAATAACAATTAATCATGACTTTTATAGGTTCCCTTTAATTCTCTTTTTACTATGCAACCAATTTTGTTTGGAATTATGAGAGTGGATACTTTCATCTCAAAGTTTTTCAGAGATTGTTATTGTGTCTTGGTTTCCATTTGAGGGATTAATCACTTGCATATTATTTCATGTAAGCAACATTTTATTAATGTTTTGTAGGTTTGATGATAACCCATATTAAAACTAACATTAGTGTTATGGTCTCTTAATCCTTTGACATACCTAGAGTAAATATTACTCTCCTCAAGGTTGGGTCTTAATGATATAGGTAAGTGGTTGATCACCACACATGGTTTAATTAAAGGGTTTAAATTAGGTTTATCTTATGCTCCATAATTAAGTATAGGTTTTAACTAGAGTGCAATTCTGGGGTTCTAATTATGTTTACCTAATGGCAATTGGTTTGAATCTCAAGTATGGCCTGGTTTTATATTAGGATCATCATAGTGATACATCAACTAGGGTTGAGATATAATTCTAGGTTATAGAGATGAAATGACACCATATTGCATGTGCTAGGGTTAATCTCCCCTAACCATGATAAGGTGGTGGCTTACTTCACATTTTATGTTCTCCTCTAGTTACTAACATTTTGAGAATTAGTTTTATCTTCTACCAATTAACTTCTATTATTATCCTCAATTTATCATTAAAGTAACTACCTTGGTTATAGTTCTTTTTATAGTTAACTTTGGTTATATGGGTGAATTTCTTCTCACCATATAAAGTATGGAGTTTGACTCTAAGGTTTTCTTAGGTCCTTTCATTGAGGAATAAGTGAAATGTAAATGGGGTTCTACTTATGATCACCAAGTGATTCACAAGTGAAGGTTAGGACATAAACCTAGGGTTGCTTACTAGTTACTTCCCTATGATTTCATGTGGTGAATAACATCTACTAATCCTATTAGGATTTAACTTATTCACACATACCTCAAGAGCATGATCATGGATTAGGCATGATCAACTTGTTCTTAATATTTCCCACCTCAAGTTCTTAGGGTTTATGATCATTACCCATTTTATAATGATCAAGGTTTGGCTTCCTAAGGTAGCTCTCAAGAAATTAGGTTCTCACTTCTATGATCAAGTATTGTCTTGATCAACTAAGCATAATATCTCTCTTATAGTTTCTTGGGTGGACATTGCTATGGTTGTCTCTATAGATTATATCCCAGGAGAATGACTGAGATATTCTGTTAGGGTTCCACTTAAATAATGTTGATATTATCATCTGGGTATATGGATAGTTCTCTCCCTCACATTCAAGTGTTGGCTTTAACATTCTTGAGGTAACACCTTAGCTTGGGCTCTCTTATAAAGGAATGGTTTATTCTAGGGTTTATGGTGTATTCACCATATCTCATTAGATATCAAATCTAAAACTCCACTTGGCTATCTTGGTTGAATTTATCTCCTCCTTACTTTATCAATTCATGGATATGGTATTATTCCATGTGATATTAGGTTATCTCACCACTCCAAGGGAAATGGTTTACAACCTAATACTTTAGTTCAAAGGTTGTCCTTTATTCTTAAATAAACAGAGCTAGGATTAGTATGAATGGTCTCTCTCATTTGGGAAGGACTGTATTACTATCCTATGGTTAGGCTCCATAGGGATTGATATGATCACCACTATATATGTCTCAGATAATTGGTTTCTTTCTCTAAGGAATGTCTTGAATAATACTCTAGGGTTCCTCTTGAAGATAATGTTGTGATCATATGTATATTTATATCCAAGGTTTGCCTCAGGGTTTGTCATTGCTTCCCTAAATAAAATAGGACTCTCACCTCTTTAGGTTTGATGTAATAATTTGGAATAGAGAAGAAGATATACTTCTTGAGTGGATCTCCTTGTTATAATTCCAATGTTGAAGTGGAATGAATACCATGAGGTTCATGGTAGGAATATGGATTAGTTTAAGACATGGAGAAGATAGGGTAAGAGTAGTTTCTCCATTTATTGTTACTTGATTTGTAATTGAATTGGTGTTAATATGTTATGGCAAAGAATACCATGTTGTGATCTTAAATAAGATCAAGTAGTTGATCCTTGATTCATATGTTCTTGTGTTGGTTTTAATTCCATTTGATCTAACCCCTTAGATCAAATCATCTTTTCCCAAAGCAAGGTTTTAACAAAGTCACATTGAGGTTTATAGCACTTGGCTTGATGATCTACTTCAATTCCATCAAGGTCAAGTGAAACTTCAGTTACTGTGACTGTTTTACTTTAAAGCGCGAAAATTCCCCAGATTTTCTATGCATGAATGCAATGCACACATCTGTTTCCTCTATTTTTGTAACCCCAATACCTGGGATATTACATAATACGTTCGCCTTTGGGATCTCCTTTCGGCTGTCCAACTATCGCCATGCACGGAGGACTCCATAGTTTGGACGCTGACTCCCAATGGATGCTATACGCCCAGCTCTGCCTACAAAGCTCAGTTCTTGTCCGCTTTGCCTTGCTCTTTTGGCAACATCGTTTGGAAGCCTTTGGCCCCACCAAATTGCCGTTTCTTTGCATGGCTTGCGGTACAAAACCGCCTCTAGACTGCTGACCGTCTTGCCAAACGAGGATGGCCGCATCAACCTTTTTGTCAGCTATGCACATGCTCCCAGGAAACGGCTCGACACTTGCTCTTCGAATGTCGCTTCTCTAAGAGAATATGGATTCTTTGCGGCTTCCTGGCTGGACTGTCCGGACCTTATTCGCTGCCTCGGTGCGGGGAGGTCTAAAGTGATGGACTAATTGATGGGGTTCGTAGCATAGAAAACAAAAAATTTCCTACCGCAAGACGAATAAATCCAAGATCTAATCTATGGAACACCCAAGATCTAATATACAAGATCGGAGCAACGCGATTGATATGAGACTAACCCTCGAAGATTTCCAAAGCCTACGAGATTAGATCTCGTTGTTGGTGTAGACGATCGTCCCCGGCGCTGCATTCCGGCAGCACTTCCGTACTCGGTCGCGCGTACGGTGTCGATGAAGCCCTTCCTCTCCCCGTTCCAGCGGGCAGCGGAGGTGTGGTAGATCTCCTCCAAGTTCCAGCAGCACGACGGCGTGGTGGTGGTGGTGGAGGAAGAAAAGCTGCAGGGCTTCGCCTAAGCCGGAGCAGCATATGGTGGAAGAGAGAGGCGGCCAGAGGAGGGGACAATGGATGGATGGCGGCCACCCCCTCCCCTCTTTATATAGGGGGCCAGGTCGGCTGGGGTGGCCCCCTTTCCCATCTAGGGTTAGGGGGGCGGCGGCCAAGTGGGGGAAGAGGGATTTCTCCCCCCCCCCCCAAGTTGATCCCCCCTAGGGTTTTGGGGAAACCCTAGGGGTTTGGCCGGCTGGGCCTTGAGGGGCATGTGCCCCTGGCCCATTAGGCTAGGGAGCACCCCTCGGCCCATGCTAGGCCTCCTAGGGTCGTGGGCCCACTGGTGGGACCCCGGAACCTTCTAGAACCTTCCCGGTCATCCACCGCAAAAATCCCGAACTTTTCCGAAACCTAGAAATCAACTTCCCTTATATGAATCTTATTCTCCGGACTATTCCGGACCTCCTCGTGACGTCCTGGATCCCATCGGAGACTCCGAACAAACTTTGTCTCCATACCATATTCAAATCTACTTATGCGACATCGAACCTTTAGCGCGTCACCCTACGGTTCGTGAACTATGCAGACATGGTCGAGACTCCTCTCCGAGAAATAACCAATAGCGGGATCTGGAGATCCATAATGGCTCCCACATATTCAACGATGACTTAGTGATCGATTGAACCATTTACATACGATGCCGATTCCCTTTGTCACGCGATATTTTACTTGTCCGAGGTTCGATCATCGGTATCTCCATACCTTGTTCAACCTCGTTACCGACAAGTACTCTTTACTCGTACCGTGGTATGTCATCTGATGAGGACATCCCTACCTCACTACTACCTCCGTCATTAACAAATGAAGATGAACCTGCTGTGAAGCTCAAGTCCAATGAAGTTCGAATTGGACCAATTACAAGAGCTCGTGCGAAGCTACTTAAACAACAGGTGAACTTGTTTCTAAACGGTACTTTGATTGATGAGAACTTTATACTTGCCTAAGTCCTATTACTTATGTATCATCGGGTATCAAGAGGAGACATGCATCGCACGAGGAGAGGAGCGATTTGGACGTGAAGACGGACATCAAGAAGGCCGTGAAGGCTGGACATGGAGGCTGGACATGAAGATATCTCATGGACGCGCGAGGGAGAGAGCGGGAGGAATGCGCGAGAGGAGAAGAAGAAGTCCGGGCCGGTCCGGAACCCGGTCGGCCGGCCCCACGACCGGACCGCCGGGTCCCGGCCCGGTCGACCGGTCGTAAACCGGCCACCAGCCGGAGGAAATTTATCGTACGGAGCGAGACCGGAAGCTTCGCGGTTTTCCCGGTTTCCGAGCCGGTCGGCCGGACCCCGGCCGGACCGCCCGGTCCACGGCCGGTTGACCGGACCACGGACCGGATCGCCGGTCCACGGCCGGTCGGCCGGATTCCGAGCCGGACCGGTCCGAGTCCGTCTCGACCAGATCTATTGCGGGTCGGTTATTTTTGTATCTTTTCGACCAGAACTCGTCCGGACACCTATATAAGTGCCCGGGACGCCCCCTAACTGCTTTAGACCACGTTTAAGATAAACCCTAGTTCATAGTTGTTTGCTAAGCAAAACTATTGTTCCCCAACTCTCCAATTCGTTGCGATGCGGAGTTTTATTGTTGCTTGAAAGTTTGTGTGATCTCGTTGTTCCATTGGGGATTAGAAGATTGCAATCTACCGCTTCGTGGTCGGCGGCTACGTGCGCAAGTGTGTGGAGTTGCGAATATCTTGCGGGGTTGAGAGGCATTGCATTGGCATCGGGAATCAATCGAGAGACTTCGTCGGCGTCATACAAGTTATCCTCCTCATCATCATCGATTTCATCCGTTGCTACCATCACGTATTCATCACCACCCGTCGCTCTGCGAGAAGATCGGGCAACCCCTTATCATCTTGGTATCAGATTTCCGAGTTTTCCTCGGTAAGCCATCCACAATCCACCCCATAGTTGAGTTGTGAGTGTTTTCCTATGCGAGAAAAAGCCATAAAAAGTTAGGGTTAGGGTTTGCCATAGCCTTAGATTGCACTAATTTCGAGTTTTAGTTGCTTTTCGTAGTTGTTTTTGCGTCTCTTTATCTTTCATCTAGTAGACTTGTTAGGGTTTGTGTTTTCTCTATCATCTAGTTTATCATAGTGTGTCAGTTTTGTTACTCCGAGTCCACATAGCGTACAGTGTGCTTGTTCCCAACCATAGACACAGCCTATCGATATAAAGTGACTAGGAACTTCCCCGGAAGAGACTAGTTTTACCGCTCGACGAGGCTGCTCGTTAGGGTCTTGGTGCTTTGCAATTTACGTTGGCCGTGTTATCAAGGAGTTGAGTCAAAAAAAAAAAATCAAAAAAAAGAGAAAATTGAAAAGAAGCAAAAAGAGCTACATAGCTGCGTGTGTTCTACAAAAAGAAAAATCCAAAAAGAAAAGTGTTGTGCTAGTTGAATCAAGTGAAGGCCTAAGTTTACTTTACTGCACCCGTAGTTGAGCAATCTTGTGCACTGTCTCGTTGAGCTTTGCTAGCGTCTCTCTAGTGCATTGCAACTTTTCCCACATATAGTTGCATTGCCCCATTATATCGCCTTGTGTGAGTATCATTGGTTGTCTACGGTCAGCGCTAGAGCTTGTTATTGGTGCAAATAGGTAGCCCACCTACGGCCCCACATATATCCTGCTTTGTCGTGTGATTGTTCTTATACCCTTGATATTCGCTTCGCTACATCCGTGCACTAGTCGAGTCAATCCAAGTTGGTAAGCAAAACTAATTCACTTTGGAGCGGTAAGATTTACCTTTCTTATCAGTTTTGAGTGAGTTGTGAGAGTACCACCAAAGATTTTTGTTTAGTGCACTAACCTACTAATCATGTCTTCTTCGAGTTTGACGTGATGCGAGAAAAAGCCCGACGACTCACCGGTTACTTGGCGTGAATATGAGGGTCTTCGTGATCATTTGCAACGTGAAATTCGAGTTGCTAGTGATGTGTTGGACAAGGAAATGCAAGGTGTCCACTTAAAGGTCGATGAGGCGACTACGGCGGTTCATACCGTTCAAACATACTGTGACGACTATGCAAGCATCTATACAAGCCTTGACAAACGGCTGTTCTGTTGAGATACGTACGATGGTGCAACAACAACAACCACCACTTGATGAAGATGGTAGTGTCAATGGTGACAATGCGGATCTTTGCTTGCTTGCTCAAGGCATGGGACGTGGTGTTGGTCGTGGTCTTCCACGTGGCGTCAATCGCGGTTATCTTGAGCTTGGAGCCCGCCGTGTTCCTCAACAACAAGACGATGGTTTGGGTAAGCCCAAGTTCTCAATTCCCGGATTTGAAGGAGAGTGCGATGTTGAAGAATATCTTACATGGGAGCTGAAAATTGAGAGACTATGGCGTTTACATCCGATTATGCGAAGATAGGAAGATCAAACTTGCTTCCTCTGAATTTGATGGCTACGCATTGCGTTGGTGGGATACTTTTGTTCAAAATCGAGAAGAAGATGGTGAGCTGCCTATTATCACATGGCGTGCTATGAAGGCGGCAATGCGAGCTCGTTTTGTGCCTACCAATTACTTGCGTTCCGTCTTTGACAAGTTGACCCAATTGAAACAAGGTGTGTTGACGAGTTGATGCTTACTACATGGAGATGGAGATGCTTATGCGAGCGTGCCGTGTCAGTGAGTCTCTTGAGATGACACTACGAGAGATTTACGAATGGTCTCGGATTTAACATCAAGGGCATTGTGCGTCATCACACTTATGCTTCTATGAATGAGTTGCTACATCATGCAAGAGAAGCTGAGTCACGGTTGGGCGAAGAGCGCAAATGAAGGGCCGTGCTACGGGCGGTGGGCGCTACACACCCCGCGCGCCGCCCTCCATGGCGCCATCATCGCGCCACTGCGGATGTTCCTTCTTCGTCTAGCAAGCCGGTCTCTAGTGTCACCAACACAAAGAAGCCCGTTCCTGCGGCAAGTGGAACTAGTTCTAACATGTCAACGAGCGCGCAACCGTGATATGGTTTGTCATACATGTGGTGGCAAGGGTCACTTCAAGAAGGATTGTCCTAATCGCAAAGTTATGATCATTAATGAGGACAATGAGTATGAAGCTGGAGATGATGTTGATCCAAATGCTCCGGATGAGGATGATTATGATAGTGATGGTTTTGATGCTTTTCCTTCGAAGCTCAAACTATTGTTGTCTCGCGACGTGTTCTTAATGTACGGTCAAGTGCATCTACACAGTGCTGTAATTTGTTCCAAACAAAGGCACTAGTTGGTCTCGATAAAACTTGCAAGGTCATTATTGATGGCGGGAGTTGTCGCAATCTAGCAAGCAAAGAGTTATGTGCCAAGCTGAAGCTGAAGTATCTACCGCACCCGCATCCATATTATATTCAGTGGTTGAGCAATAATGGTGAGATGAAGGTGAGCCACATGGTGCGAGTTGATTTTGAGATTGGACCGTATAAGGATTCCATTGATTTTGATGTGGTTCCTATGACGGTTTGTCACTGTTGTTGGGCCGGCCATGGCTCTATGACCGTTACTGTGCAACACAATGGCCGCGCCAATACATATCACTTGGAGTTCAAGGGCAAGAAAATTAACTTACAGCCTATGTCACCACAGCAAATTGTCAATGAGTCTCGTCAGAAGATTGAAGTGAACTTGGAGGATGCATCCATAGATAGGCAAGAGAATTGTAATGCCGTGAGTGATATAACGAAAAGTGAGAGAGTGAATTCCTTAGTCTCATTAGCCACCAAACAAGACATGAGAGAATTTAGTGAGGATCCTACAGCCATGCCTCTTGTGCTCATGTACAGGGGTACGGTTTTGGTTTCTAACGACATGACCCCTCTTCCTCTTGGTGTTTCTAATGTTTTGCGGGAATTCAGCGACGTGTTCCGGAAGAGGTACCCGCGGGACTTCCACCATTGCGAGGTATTGAACATCAAATTGACTTGATCCCGGAGCATCGCTGCCCAATAGGGCGCCATATAGAACGAATCCCGAAGAGACGAAGGAGATACGAGAAGCAAGTACAAGCGCTACTCGACAAAGGTTATATCCGCATAAGCCTTAGTCCTTGTCTTTGTTCTCGTTATTCTTGTTCCTAAGAAAGATGGTACATGGCGTATGTGCGTAGATTGTAGAGCGATAAACAACATTACTATTCGATATCGTCATCCTATTCCCCGTTTAGAGGATATGCTAGATGAATTGAGTGGTCTTTGCTTGTTTTCACTAAAATTGATTTGCGTAGTGGTTATCATCAAATTAGAATGAAAGAAGGGGATGAGTGGAAAACCGCCTTTAAAACAAAATTTGGTTTATATGAGTGGTTAGTAATGCCTTTTGGTTTAACTAATGCACCTAGCACTTTCATGAGACTGATGAACCATGTTTTGCGTGATTTTATTGGCAAGTTTGTGGTTGTGTATTTTGATGACATATTAATCTACAGCCGCAATGAATCCGATCATATTATACATATTCGACATGTTTTGCAAGTGTTGCGTGATAGTAAACTCTATGGTAATCTTGAGAAGTGCACATTTTGCAAAGATAAGGTCATCTTTACGGGTTATGTTGTCTCTAAGCATGGAGTAGAAGTAGATGTGTCTAAAATTGAAGCTATTCAAAATTGGCCTACTCCCATGAATGTGAGTCAAGTTAGGAGTTTTCATGGTCTAGCTGGGTTTTATCGCCGTTTTGTGCCCAACTTTTCTACTATTGCTGCACCTTTGAATGAATTGACTAAAAAGGGTGTTGTCTTTGAGTGGGGCGTTGCCCAAGATCATGCTTTTGATGAATTGAAACGATTGTTAACTTCTGCACCGTTGCTTGCACTTCCTGATTTCAATAAGCAATTTGAGATTGAATGTGATGCTAGTGGTATTGGAATTGGTGGTGTGTTGATGCAAGAGGGTCGCCCAATTGCATATTTTTCGAGAAATTATCACGGTGCTAAGTTGAACTATCCTATATATGATAAAGAATTGTATGCTTTAATTAGAGTTCTTGAGGTTTGGCAACATTACTTGTGGCCAAAGAATTTATCATACATTCGATCATGAAGCTTTGAAATATCCGAAAGCCCAATCTACTTTGCATAGGCGTCTTGCTAAGTGGGTTGAGTTTATTGAGTCTTTTCCGTACATTATTAAGCATAAGAAGGGAAAAGATAATATTGTTGCTCGATGCTCTATCTAGGAAGACTATGCTATTAACCCATCTTGATGTTAAAATTCCTGGATTAGAGGTGTTATGTGATTTATATGCGATTGATCATGATTTTGCTGAACCGTACCGCTTGTGTGTTATGGGTAAAGCATGGGAAAAGTATCACATACACGATGGGTTCTTGTTTAGAGCTAACAAACTATGTGTTCCGAGAATCGTCTGTGCGTTTGCTCTTATTGCGGGAATCACATGCTTGGAGGTTTGATGGGTCACTTTGGGCGTGAGAAGACGCTACTCATGCTCGCTGATCACTTTTATTGGCCAAAGATGAGGCGGGACGTGGACGGGTATGTGAAGAGGTGCATTACTTGCAACAAGTCCAAGTCCAAGCTGAAGCCTCACGGTTTGTATACTCCTTTACCGGCACCTACTACACCTTGGGAGGATATTAGTATGGATTTTGTGTTGGGTTTGCCGCGTACTAAGAGAGGCCATGATTCTATATTTGTGGTAGTGGACAGATTTTCTAAAATGTCACACTTTATTGCTTGCCACAAAAGCGACGATGCGTCGCATATTGCTAACCTGTTTTTCGGGGAAATTGTTCGACTACATGGAGTCCCGAAGACTATTGTTTCGATCGTGATGTGAAGTTCATGAGCTACTTCGGAAGACACTTTGGGGAAAGGCGGGGACAAAGCTACTATTCGGTACTACTTGTCATCCCCAAACCGATGGTCAAGCCGAGGTGGTGAATCGAACCTTGTCACAACTATTGAGATCCATGATCAAGAAGAACTCGAAGGAGTGGGAAGAGTGTTTGCCGCATGTGGAGTTTGCTTACAACGGGCGGTACATTCTACCACGGAGTTGTGTCCTTTTGAGGTGGTGTATGGTTTCAAACCCATTACTCCACTTGACTTGTTGCCTTTGCCCATACATGAGAGAGTTAATATGGAGGCATCCAAGAGGGCAGATTTTGTGCGTAAGATCCATGTGAAGACTAAAGAGTTGATTGAGAAGAAAGGCAAGAGCAATGCTTGCAAGGATGAACAAGAAGCGCAAAGAGATGTTGTTCAAGCCTGGTGATATGGTGCGGGTACATTTTCGCAAGGATAGGTTCCCGAAGGCTGAGGAAGTCTAAGTTGAAGCCTCGTGGTGCTGGTCCTTACAAAGTGCTTGCCAAGATCAATGATAATGCATACTCGATAGATCTTCCAGTTGATGAGTTTGGTGTCAGTAATTCTTTCAATGTGGCTGATTTGACACCATATGACGGAGAAGACCTTGGAGCGTCGGGGTCGACGCCTTTTGAAGGGGGGGGAGATGATGAGGACATCCCTACCTCACTACTACCTCCGTCATTAACAAATGAAGATGAACCTGCTTTGAAGCTCAAGTCCAATGAAGTTCGGATTGGACCAATTACAAGAGCTCGTGCGAAGCTACTTAAACAACAGGTGAACTTGTTTCTAAACGGTACTTTGATTGATGAGAACTTTATACTTGCCTAAGTCCTATTACTTATGTATCATCGGGTATCAAGAGGAGACATGCATCGCACGAGGAGAGGAGCAGCTGGACGTGAAGACGGACATCAAGAAGGCCGTGAAGGCTGGACATGGAGCTGGACATGAAGATATCTCATGGACGCGCGAGGGAGGAGCGGGAGGAATGCGCGAGAGGAGAAGAAGAAGTCCGGGCCGGTCCGGAACCCGGTCCGACCGGCCCCCGACCGGACCGCCCGGTCCTCGGCCCGGTCGACCGGTCGTAAACCGGCCACCAACCGGAGGAAATTTATCGTACGGAGCGAGACCGGAAACTTCGCAGCTTTCCGGTTTCCGACCGGTCGACCGGACCCCGACCGGACCGCCGGTCCACGGCCCGGTTGACCGGACCACGGACCGGATCGCCCGGTCCACGGCCCGGTCGACCGGATTCCGGACCGGACCGGTCCGAGTCCGTCTCGACCGGATCTATTGCGGGTCGGTTATTTTTGTATCTTTTCGACCAGAACTCGTCCCGGACACCTATATAAGTGCCCGGGACGCCCCCTAGCTGCTTTAGACCACGTTTAAGATAAACCCTAGTTCATAGTTGTTTGCTAAGCAAAACTATTGTTCCCCAACTCTCCAATTCGTTGCGATCCGGAGTTTTATTGTTGCTGAAAGTTTGTGTGATCTGCTTGTTCCATTGGGGATTAGAAGATTGCAATCTACCGCTTCGTGGTCGGCGGCTACGTGCGCAAGTGTGTGGAGTTGCGAATATCTTGCGGGGTTGAGAGCTGTTGCATTGGCATCAGGAATCAATCGAGAGACTTCGTCGGCGTCATACAAGTTATCCTCCTCATCATCATCGATTTCATCCGCTGCTACCATCACGTATTCATCACCACCCGTCGCTTACTGAGAAGATCGGGCAACCCCTTATCATCATCTCTTATGATCCAATCATATGCTTGCAAGCTAATTAGACGACATTCCACCGAGAGGGCCCATAGTATATCTATCCGTCATCAGGATGGACAAATCCCACTATTGATCCATATGCTTCAACTCACACTTTCCGAATACTTAATCCCATCTTTATAACCACCCATTTACGCAATGGCGTTTGATGTAATCAAAGTACCCTTCTGGTGTAAGTGATTTACATGATCTCATGGTCGAAGGACATAGGCAACTATGTATCGAAAGCTTATAGAAAATTGAACTTAATGACTTGATCTTATGCTACGCTCATTTGGGTGTGTGTCGATTATATCATTCACCTAATGACATAACCTTGTTATTAATAACATCCAATGTTCATGATCACGAAACCATGATCATCCATTAATCAACAAGCTAGTTATACAAGAGGCTTACTAGGGACTCCTTGTTGTTTACATAACACACATGTATCAATGTTTCGGTTAATACAATTATAGCATGGGATGTAAACATTTATCATGAACACTAAGATATAACAATAACTAATTTATTATTGCCTATTGGGCATATCTCCAACAGTCTCCCACTTGCACTAGAGTCAATAATCTAGTTTACATTTGAAAAGATATAACACCTTGGCCTTCTGATGCTTATCATGTTTTGCTCATGGGAGATGTTTGTAGTCAACGGATCTGACTGTTCAAAAACGTTTGTATTTTGCAATTCATTTGCGTCTCTACGCATCACTCATTTTCCAAATGAGTCGGCATTAATTGTATATGCTTAGTCCTCTGGTGGAACCTTAATTCCGCGGCCTGAAAATAAGTCACAATATTGTCATACACGATATAGCTTCAAAGTTCTGACACTATCGGAACTACACCAAGTTCTCAAAGAACTCCTCGAGTTAACATCCTTAGTCATTGTCAAAACAATGACATACTCTGCCTTCGTTTGTAGAATCCGTCACAATATTTAGAACTGATCTAAATCTAGCATAGACTTCTTCTAGCTCATTGTGCTACCTTTTAAACAACACTTAGCCTAATTTAGATTGAAATTTTATTTTTATATGTGATCAAACTAATATCGGTGCAACACCTTACAACGCTTTGTTTGTCATTACTCCATACAAAAACTATATATATATATCCTTGATTCTTCTAAAGCACTCAGGGATATTCTTGCTGTTGTCCAATGATCATTACATGAATCATTCTGGTATATGCTCGTAACACTTTTAGAGCACAGGACATCTGACTTTGTACATATTATTCGTGATCTAAAGTCACTCATGTGTTTTTACTCATTGAGTGTCAAATACACTCAAGTCTTGTTAAGCCTTCACATGAAAAGAACACCTTCTTAATTTTTTTATATATTGAACTACTTCAATTTTCATTCTATGCACTTTGACTTAAACTTATTATGTGTTTCAGTCCATCTTCATAGATCTTGACACTAAATATGTTTCAGTCCATATCCTTTTATTGAAATTAATTCTCAATGAAACCTTTTAATCACATCAAGTACATGATTACATTATTTTTAATCAACGATATGTCATCTACTTAAAGTATTATAAATATGTCTCAACGCTCCCACTTAATTTCTTGCAAATGCAAGCATCTTCATCGTTTCTGATGAAATCAAAACTCTTTGATTATTTCATCCGGTGAAGATTTCAACTCCGCGATACTCACTTCATCCAATTGAAGTTTGTATACCTATCTAGTATTCCACGGACCAGCAAAACTCTTGGTTGTATCTGGTATACATCCTTCATACATACTTCTGGTAAGGAATGTATTTCTGCCATCCTACTATCATATCTTATAAAAGAAATATGTAGCGATTACTAGAATAATCCACATAGACTATAAGCATTGTCACGGAAGATCTAATTTTATCGTAGTCAACTCTTTGAACTTTATCGTAAACAACTTTTCGATAAGTCAAGCTTCTTTAAGGATATTCCATCCAAGTCCATCTATTTTATAGATCCATTTACTTTCAAAAAGTATTCACCTATCTTGGATTTCATGGCGCACATCCATTTTAACGGAGTCAGGGCCCATCATAACTTCTTTGTATGTAGTTGGTTTATCATTGTTTAAAAACAATCCTTTGTCCACAAATCATTTATTTGATCACAAAATAAACCACATCTACAAGGTTCAATAAGTACTTTGATCTCCATGACTACAACACTTTGTAGACATGGGAGCCATATTCTTCGTAGCTGCTTCCGGAACCATTTCCGATGCTTTGCTACTCTGATCATCATGCTCAGGTTCATGAACCTTATCAAGTTCCATTGTCCTCCTACTCAAATGGTTCGCTAGAAACAATTTCTTTGAAATAAGTAAGAAACATCGACAAACACTTTTGTCTTTGACTTTATTGTGGAAAGAATTCCCAATCAATTTTATGGGATAATCAACAAAGACATTTATCCGATTTTGGTTGTAAACTCATTTACTTATGCTATGCATACCAAAATTTAAGAAAGGACTATTTAGGGTTTATACCCATGCCATAACTCGTATGGTGTCATTTCAATGGATCATGATGATGCTCTATTCAGTGTAAAAGCGGCAGTCTCTAAAGCATAATCCACAAAAATATAATGGCATCATTTTATATTATCTCATCATTAATCCAACAAGGTTTGGATACGTCTCTTGGATACTCCATCATCATTGTGATACTGCAAGAAACGTGAGTTGTAGAACAATTTCATAAATCTCTTAGATGTTCGCTAAAACTCGTAATTCAAATATTTGCACCATGATCCAATCATAGATATTTGACTTTTCTATTACGATGATTTCCACTTCATGCTGAAATTTATTTGAATCCATTCAAATGTTTCAAATTTTATCGAATATATCCACATATATATACTCAATTCATTGTTAGAAGTTTTCATGAAGTAGAAGAATCTCCCGCACACAACTATGCCCAGTGAACCATATACATCACCATGTATGTTTCCACTAAGTTAGTTGCCCGTTCAACTCTTGACCTATGAACGGTATTTAAGTCATTCTCTTTAGAAGAGATTTGCAAGCGCCAAATGATTCAAAAATCATATGACTCCAAAAATCCATTCAAATGGAGTTCCTTCATGCGTTCCTTTCTAACATGACCTAAATGGCGGTTCCACTAATGAGTGGAATTCACATCATTTGCCTTATGGCATTTTAGCGTCAGTGTTATGTATGTGTGCTTCACCATAAAGATTTATAATAACTTATCCATCGTACATGGAATGTTGTTACAATTTGAACAACTCATTGTTTTCATTTAACCAGAACAAAAACAACAATTATAAAGTTCTTTATTATAAATCTGAATGGCTAGACAGAATGCCAACGACGAACATAATAACACTTTATTTTTGTTCCAGACGTGCATTCCTATCACATTCCTTTTCAGATCACTTAGGCCATTGTATTCTTGTATTGCGTTGTTTTGTATGACACCTCATACCAACCAATATGGTACTAATACCCAAGAATTTCATTGTGTGACCAAAACAAGGAATACATTCATAACATGTATATCATCTATATACACCTGAGCTAGACTTTCTAGTCTTTTCTTTCTTTCTGCCAAAAATCTTTTGTAGTTTCTCTTTTAATTTCCTCATTCTCAGAAAACACTTCATCTTCAATAACTTCTAGGTCCATTGGTCAAATACCAATAACCTTGAGGTTCTTACTTTGAAGTTGATCATCACATGACAAGTGTTCCAGATTTCACTATTAGTAACCTTTTAATGTGATGAACAATTTCACTCATAATTTTTATCCATCAAATCATGATGACTTTCCGAGACCATGTCTGTACATGCTAGGCTCGTAAAGTTTAACCTTAGTATTCGCATGTACAAATCTGGCTTGCACCCGTTGTATGCACACGTAGAATCTATAACACCCGATCATCACGAGATGCTTCGAAGCGACGAGTCTTAGCAACGATGCATACTAAGGACGATCATTTCATGGATATGCGAATATCATTAGTGCCCAACTAGTTGGAGGATCGAGACGCCTGGCGTTTTCAACCTTCGTACATTCCCATAAAACTTATGAGTTTATGTAGTCTCACTAGATTATATTCAATCATCTTGCAATAAGGTCTTAGATATCATATATATCTCATACCTTGCTTATTTCTGAAAACAAAATTTCCAGCTCCAAACGGATTTGAACTTCAAGTTTCACGGAGACAAGATGATTTTAGGTACTAATTGAAACAATTGTTCTTTGAATCAGCAATGTGAGGTTTACTAAAAGTTTGCAATAGGACTTAATCATTTCTTGATTCTTTAACAATACGGTACCAGTCCATAAAGTTACTTGTCAGACTTAACAGTATTTCTATCTCAATTACAAGACTAGCGCATGGTAGATAACAGATGCCAATTCTACAAATTTAATTCAAAATACTATTCAGACTATGTTCATGATAATTAGTTCATGTTTTAATCTAATTACTAATGAACTCCCACTTAATACAACATCCCTCATAGTTGTTAAGTGGCACACGATCCACATCCACTACACCAAAACCGATCATCACGTGAGATGATGTAGCTTCAATGGTGAACATCAACATGTTGATCATATCATCCATATAAAGTTGTATTCTTCGGCTGCCAAAAAATTATGAAACTAGATCCGTCAACCCATAACTAAGAACTTACTGATATGTTTGTTTTAGTTCGAACCATGACCGTGGCTAAGTTGCCGTTTTAATATGGACCGTGACCGTGTCTAAGTTGTCGTTTTACTTTGGATCGTGACCGTACCTAGCTTGTCATTTTAGATTGGACCGTGGCCGTGGTGGCTTGTCATTTTGGTACGGACCGTGACCTGGCTAGGTTGCTGTTTTAGTTCGGACATGACCGTGGCTTGCTTGTCGATATATTTTGGTATCAATGCATATGGAAAGAAACAAAGCTGTGTGGGAGCCACATGCAAAATATTTAACACCGTGTGTTTCCTTTATGCTCCTTATGTAACGAAGCTGTGTGGGAGCCACATGCAAAATATTTAACACCGTGTGTTTCCTTTATGCTCCCTATAGAAGATCTAATGGTTGGATATGTATGCATACTATGCCCCATGAAAGCCCACTATTTGATACCAAAATGACTAGTTAGGACGATGAGAGTGTTTACTACCTCGATCCTGGTGTGTTGGGATATGACGTATTTTTAGTTTTTCAATTTAGCTAACATGCTATAAGTTATATTTAACAAAATATATATTATCAAAAAGCTTAGATTTCATACTTCCTAATGGTATATTTTTTGTGTTTTTTACAATTTATATTATGTTGATTAAATTCACAACTTAAAGACACACATAGGCCTAACCCACCGAAACAGAGAGAGTAGTAATTATGTGTTTGTTAGCTTAGAGAAGATATGTGGGCTTGGCAACTAGAGAAACATGGCAACTTTAGGTGCGATCAGCCTATAGAGCGCTGCTACAATCAAATGATGCGATCATACCAGTTAGCTCAGATGGGTCGGAACAATCCAACTGGAAAAATTATGGAAATGAAAGTGCCGCTGAAAATTCGTAACTACTGGTGGAGAGTTATCAAAGGTTTTATACCTTGCCGACCGGTATTGAAAAGGAGGCACATTAAGAGGATATCCTTTTCCTCTCGTGTGGTTGTGATGAAACTATTTGGCATGCCTTGTTTGAATGCGCATGGGTGAAACTATTTTGGCAGGAGATTAAGAGCATCTCCAGTCGCGTCCCTCAAAGCGTCCCCTAAATCGCGCTGAATCGAGCGTTTGGGTGATGTTGTTGATTGGTGCCACGTTTGGGGGCGTCGCGGCCCAGTCGCGGCCCCCCAAACGAGGCCCTAAACATTTTTTCTGTTGGAGTATTCAAAAAACACAACCAATTTATTGAACATAACATACAAATAAATATGTTTGCTAAAAAATTCAAATTAAAATACAACAAACAATAAGAAACGAATCAAATATAATAAGTCGGGCTAGATCAAGGCGCCGCCGCATTTGCTGATAATCCTTTGACCCTCCACAGATGCTCAACGAGATCATGTTGAAGTTGCTCGTGAACATTGCTTTCACGGATTTCTGCGTGCATGACGAGGAAATCAGCAAAATCTGCAGGCACCTCGTGATCAACTTCCAAGAGGGCCCTGACACTCATAGGGACCAACATGTGTCCTCACCCGAATCTTGCGGTCATCCTCGATGATCATGTTGTGCATGATCACACAAGTCTGCATCACCTCCCACATTTGGTTGTGAGGCCAGCTTAGAGCAGGGTACCAAACAATAGCAAATTGTGCTTGAAAAACACCAAATGCCCGCTCGACATCCTTCCGGCAAGCCTCCTGTCGCGAAGCAAAGTGGAAATTCTTCTGACCTGATGGCACCGGGATTGTTTTAAAAAATGTCGCTCATTTTGGATATATACCATCTGCTACATAATAACCTTTGGTATATTGGTTGCCATTGATCTCATAGTGTGGTGACCAAGTATAACACTGCATGGTGTAGTAAGCAAGTCGTTGACATAACACCAATGAAACACCGTTACACTAGTATTACATCCATTAGAGTGGTACAATAGAAACATCCGCGGGTCCAAGGCATGTCTACAGAATTACATCACAGACTCTTTACAAAAGATAAGCACAGCCTCTTACTTTACAATAAGGTAAAACTGCAAATAAACTCATGAAGAACAACTCGTGGACTAGACTTATCCTGACTCTACCTATAGAGGTAGTTGACTGGCTAGAGAGACTAGATTGGATTCTACCTACTTAGGTGCTAGAATTAGGGACCTAGTTCCCTTCTACTTCTAATCTAGGTTCTCTCCCTAGTGGATATAGTGGTTGATTCCGTTGACTCTATTGGGAGGGTCCTGTATCTTGAAGTTGTTGACTTCCTCTGTCTTCGAGTTTCACTGTAGATCCTCCTCTGATGCCTCCATATCTAAGCAGGGGGTTCAAAGAAGGGTGAGTACGAGCATACTCAGCAAGTTCATTACAGGAAATAGGTGCTTAATGCACTAGCTATAGCCATGGACCAGAAAGTCATAGGCAGTGCAAGTTTTTGTAAACATTCTTCAAAAGGTTGCTTTTATTCTGAAGAATTATGTCCGTCAGCCTTCACCGGGTGTCTAGAAGTTTATGGAGTTCCTTTCCAGCGGTGTTCGCAGTTGCAAACCCGGAACAGGGAGTGACAAGCCACAATTTGATACACTCTGCAGAGGTGTATTACTGTACCCATAAGATAACTTACCCTTGTTGCCAACCAGGCGGCCAAACCCGTCCACACTTCCTTGGTGTGAGGCCAGGTGTAACGTCCTAGCCAATCATTGGGCCTTCTCGCGACCTCGCATACCCACCCAAATGTTGTAGCCATGATGAGTTTAGGTTCCGACTTCACCTTGGTTGCTTACCCCTCGGCGCATGACCCTCAGACACACCCTACAACCCCTCATAGATACACCAAAAAATGGGAACAATACGGGGCTCCCCCTGCCAGTCTCAGCCGACCTCCGGTAGATGTACCCGTTGATATGCGTAAGGTAAAAGAAAAGCTGACTACTCCGTCCCACTCAAGATCTTATGGTAAACACGAGTATTACGGCGCAAGAATCGCTAGACGACATTTCTTGTGAAGTCCTAGATGAGTAGCCCAATGCAATGGAAGCTCCACCAAAATCATACCATGGTTCCATTGCCCACCATATAGTCATATTCATAATTGTAAAAGTAATACTTTGCTTTTAAATGCAGGAGTGATAAGTATAATACTTTGCAAGTAATTTGATAAAAAAATACTCAAGGTGACATGAGCAAGCGATGAACTTGCCTGGTTGACCGCAAGATTATGCAGGCAACATCTTCAGTGCGTGATAACTCCAAATTCTTAAATAACATCATTGTCCAGTAAGGATAATGTTTAAAGGATTGGCAAACATGCGATAATGCATAAGTATGAGATACAATCGTCCTAAGCATGACCTAACCCTGATGATTTTGGATTAGTGAGTTGTGATGATTGGGTGTGATGCACTTTTAGAGTGATTCTTCAAACAAGGTTCTTATTAGGTTTTGGTTAACTTGGTATCTTTAACAAGTGGTGTAATAGAGTATAGCAATCATATTGTCACACAAGGAATAGTAATTGGCATAATGTTAACAAGCAAAGAACAATGTTTAGTTTTAATATTATATGATAAGGTTAATGATTACTGGTTATTTACTTCAAAATAATAACTTTTGAAGAACATGTTATGTAAGGAACAATAAGTATTTCAAACAAGGGCTTATGTCTTCTAGGGTTTACTATGCCTTTGCAATGGTCTTATTAAATAGGTAGTAGTTGGTTCCTAAACAAGATGTTTCATATGCACCTAGTATCTGCAGGATTAAGTTGGGTTATAGTATGTAAAGTAAATTACTACACATGGTTTCTATTAGGGTTGATCACCATGGTCATACTAAATAATGTTGTTTAAGGTTGATGGCTTTGCAAATAGAAACTAGGGTTTACAATTCCTTTTCAAGGGTTTCACTAAGTAAGTATGATGTAGATATTTAAATGAAATGAGTTTCTAATCATCTAGTACTTGGATGATTTACTTGAGCATTAGCGCATAAGGTATATCATTATATATAGTTGCTACTTTAGTTGATCAAAATGGAAATTTTAACAAGGAATGATGGTTGGGGTGGATGACATGGGACCAATAAGTTAGGGTTCACCTATAGTTGGTACTATTTGATCACATGGTTTATTAAAAATGAAGACATGAAATAGCAACTTTATTTCCATTTGAACTTGAACTATTTTATTAGAGCATGAGCGTGTATCTATTTTCTAATTATGGATATATGAGTGAAGGTTAAGATAGTAGTATCACATTTTATGAGGTCCTAGGTTTGAGGGTTAACATGAAATTATAGAGTTAGGATTATAATAGAATTTAGGTCTCATATGGAATTAGGGTTTCCTATTTGGTACACCCTTCTAAACTAATAACTTGTCGACTAAAATTAAAATTAAGAAAAAACTTTTCAGTTCAAGGTATTAATGGGTTTAACATTTTTCTTATTTTTATTATTTTAAGAAGGTGATAAATAAGATACATACAATTCAGAGGTTTAAATATAATAATGACAATGTTAATGCTATTAAACTAAAATTACTTTTGGTGTTTTATTTACTTGCTTAATGATTATTAATTATCTAAAAAATTTACTAATTATTGAATTTCCTTGGAATTTATGATTAAAGAAAAGTCATAAACAATAGGATTTAAATAATTGAATTTTAATTTGTATAAAGTTTTTGATATTATATTTTTAGTGGATAAGGTTTATTTTTCTGAACATTTTGATATATTATTTGTATTTTTCAGAGTTGAAATGAATTTGCTAAAAATTTGCAAATTTTGTATTATTTTCTGGAATTTGAATAAATAAATTGAAAGGCTATTAGTACCTGGATTGAACCTAGCCCTAGACACAGACATGTGACAGGTGGGTCCAATGGCCACGTCAGCTGACACGCATGCATTAACCGAGTCATAATCGCAGACGTGGTAATCGAGTGCACCACTGGTGGTTAGACGAGGACGATGGTGAGGCTCGGGGCTACTTACCGGTGCGCGGTTAGACTCTTCAAAGTCAGTGCGACGCGGGGAACCTAACGGTGGTGGTGCCGCCCACTATTGGTCGCCGGAGCTTTGCCGGCGACAAGGTGTTGCGGCGGCGGGAAGGGGCACACGGTACGGGAGCGGAAGACGAGCAAGATCCCTATTGTGACGAGGAGCTCACCAGGAGCACGCAGGGCTAGACAGCGGGGCGGGAGGTGGTCTTAATCGCCAGAATCGATCGGTCCGGCTGTCGGAGAAGACGAGCTCGACATCGACGCTCCGGGATGCTCCGGCTCGATTCCTCCTACATGGCGGGCAAGTCGAGCACGGAGGTGACGATGGCGTCCCTAGCGAGGTTGGGGAAGCTCCAAACATCAATGACATATGGTGGCTGGGACGAGCTAGGATTTGGGAACGACAAAAAATGAGAAGAAACAAAAGAATACGGGCGAGGGAGGCTTCGGCGTGGTCTTTATAGGGTCGATGGCGGTCGTCGGCGGTCGCGCAGTCAACATCGGCGGCCGGGACTTGGCCTCTGCGTCGCGTTGTCGATCTCCTGGGCGTGCGAAGAAGGAGGAGACGAAGACGATGACAACTTCCTCCCCTGTTGATGCGGGGTGGCCTTCGGACACCTCCACCTCAAGACCGTCAAGTGCAGCCCCGCCTATCGTCGACGCTACACCATGGCCACGGAGTCCCCCAAGTGGACCAACAACACAAAACCCCGCCATATATGTCAAGGTGAACTCTTTCCTCTCTATGGTCGACCTCAACACCAACTTGAATGGTATGCTACCTCATGCCTATCATCATTGTGTCTATAGGTGCCGACATCGACAAGGACCAAGAGAGAAGGAGCTCCCATGGTGCAAGGAAGAGAGAAGAAGAAGAAGGAAAGAAGAGAAGAAGGAAGAGGAAGAAGAGGCGGGAGGAAGAGGCCCAGCTGGCCGGTCCAGGACCCGGTCAGACCGGACCCACAACCGGGTCATCCGGTCCCAGGCCCGGTCAACCGGGCGCCCAACCGGATTCCATGCCTCGTACCGGAAGGCGACCGGAAACTTCGCAAGTTCCCGGTTGGCGCTCGGTCGACCGGACCCAGGACCGGACCACCCGGTCACAGGCCCGGTCTGACCGAATCCCAAACCGGATTGCACGGGTTCGACTCGACCGGAACGGCCCGAGTCGGTCCACCACTTACCTGTTCGACCCAAGCTGCCTTGTATGCCTATATAAGCACCTAGGTCACCCCCTTAGCTCCTTAGACAAGATTTAGGCTTAGAGATGACTTTGAGCTTTGTCTCCCTAGGGTTTCATCCCCTTTGTATCCAAGGCAGCCCTTGATGGATGTATGGATTTGTGAGTGTGAGATCCTAGTGCTACCCACTCTCTCTCCCACTCCTTGATTCATCTCCCTCACCGATCTCTCACTCCGGGATTCTACTTCGCGTCTCTCCCGGGTTGATTCTATTGGCGTGGTCCATCGAGCCACGAGGGTAAGTATCGGTTGTATCGGGTTGGTGTGCGTGCGTGAGTTCCTCGTGTTCTTCGTGTTCATCGTGTTCTTCGCGCTCTCCCTCTCCTTCCCCTTTGGATTTCGGGTCAACCGCAAGATCGGGCCACAAACGGGGTCTTAGACCTCATCATATGGTATCAGCAGCTCTTGGTTACCGCGGATTTGACCCTCCACCCACCCGATTTCGTTCCTAGAAATTTTTCCAAAAAATCCCCAAAAATAGCCCCAAATTGCCTCTTGACCGATCTGTGATTTGGTTGCGTTTTGAGTGGTTTTGGTCCATGGATTTGGTGTTGGAGTGCTTGATCTACTACTTCCCCATCTTTTCCCCATCAATTTCGTCCAATTTCGCTCGAATCTGAGCATTTTCTGTCTGTTTTTCGTCAAGAACACGAGCTGTTCTTCGGACAGTTCATCTTCTTCCAGCTCCTGCTCGAGCCCACCACCCTGCCCGATCCCGCTCCTGCTCCTCCCTGCTGCTAGCAGCTCGCCGGCCGCACGCGCACGCCTGGCCGCCCGCGCGCCCCACCACCAGATCACCTCCACCAGCGCTCGCCGCACGCCCCTGCTCCTCACGCATCAGCGCGCTCGCCTGACCAGGCCCAAGCCGCCTTGGCCCACCACACGCCCGCCCCGCCCACGCTGCTGCTCTGCCCAGCCACCACCGCATCCCGCTCGACCGGCCGCCTCCAACAGCGCCCGCCCGCGCTCGCCCGCGCGCTGCACCACCTCGCGCCCGCTCCGCGCAGCGCTCAAGCCGCCGAGCCGCCGCTCGCCCACGCCGCGCCTGGCCCCCCACCCGCTCGGCCTTGGCCACCAGCAGCGCCCAGGCTCCACTCGCCTGCTCCGCCCCGACTCTTCCCAGCTCGCCCCACGCAAAATCCGGTCAACCGGACCCAAACCGGGCGCCAACCGGGCGGCACACCGGAAAAAAATACTCGGACCGGAGCGAGACCGGGCGGCAACCGGAAAATCCGGCCCCAGACCCGGTCAGACCGGCCGCCAACCGGATTTCACGACTTTTGACCCAATTTTTGTCCAATTTTGACTCCACTTTTTGCCCCAAATTTTGACAACTTTCCGGCGCCCGTTTGACCACAAACTTTGACAGTTATCCCTTTCCATATTGACTCTAATTTTGACACCCTTTCCGAAATTTTTCGACTCCAAAATTTTGACACCTTCGATCGCTCGTCGTGACCCAAATTTTCGGGCATTGACTTATTTTGCCCGGTTTCCGTTTTGGAGTGCAAGGATTGTCCATCAAGCTTCCGCGTCTACGTCAACACCGCGGCGACACCTTCGGCACCCCGGACTCCGGCGCAACTACGACACCATCGTCGCCATCATCGCAAGTTGTGCGTTCCGACACCGCCTAACTTTTTCATCTAGGTATAACTTGCTCCCCACCTTGTAACCCCTCTTCTTTTGCGATCTATCCTATCGAGCATTGCTTATCAAGTGTTGCGAGACATTGCACGTGGCCCCGATTGTAAGGTGTGTGTGTAGTGTGGAGTCAAGCTTCTAAGCAAAACTCGTGTGGCAAGATAGCAAGAGCGAGCTAACGCTAACATAGAGCGTGAAAAAGAAAGAAAAGCACAAAAAGAGTGCAAGTGCCATCATACATACAAAAGTGTACAAAGTGCCACCATAGATACAAAAGAGTGCAAGTGCCACCATATACAAAAGAGAAAGAGCTTTTAAGCAAAAGAGAGAAAAGAGAAGAGAGGCCGCGTGTGAATCTTGTTGTCTCTTCGTTTGCAACCAAAGCTTTGATCTCTTCTTGTGTCAGTGTGACACCGAGCACCCTTGATTAAGGGCTTCTTACACTTTTCCGCTCATTCCTTGGTCGCACTAACCCCGTTCATCTCGTGTGTGCGTTCCACATCTTTTCCGTGTTTATAGTGATCATCGCTTTGACATTTGATTTTTGGATTTCCACCACTCTTGACAATACACTTGATTTCGGATTTCGTCTTTTGGCGTTCCACCACACTCACCTACCACCATATTTGCTAGCTTTTGCGTGTGTCTTTGTGTGAGTGCCCGATACAATTGTTCTAACTCTCGGTTTGTTGGATCACCCCAATCTTGTCATACCACGGTAAGATTGCGAGGTAGTGTTCTTCCACTAACATACACCATATAGATATCATCGTGCTAACATGGATAGCGAAGATGAAGATACGGAGGAGTACATGGAGCACTTCGAGGAGGATACCTCTTCAAGCACCGCGGATGTGGAGGAACATGTGGAGCTCTACACCGACTATGGCTCCGCGAGCATCGCCAACATGACCGACATCGAGGAGCTCTACACCGACTATGGCTCCGCGAGCATCGCCAACATGGACGACATGGTGGAGCACCACCTTGAGGACGACATCGACGAGCTCTACATCGACAATGGCTCATCAAGCGTGGACGACATGGTGGAGCAACGCCACGCCTACGACATCGACACCATGGCGGAGCCTCACCTCGACTCCACCTTGAACAACGCCGAGGCGCCCACATACCCCTACTTGGCCAATGGAGCTACATATGAAGATCGAGGACCTCCACGATGGCACCATCATATGGATCATCATGAGCGTCCCCATCATGAGCGTCATCGACACACTTCTCCGAGCTCCACACGGCGCCATCATGAGAGTGCCTATGCACAAGATCATCGACCTCAAGTACATCATATGGAGCATCAAGAGCATCCACAACATGATCGCCATCGACACTCTTCTCCAAGCTCCACAAGGCGCCGCAAGCAACATGCCAAGTCGCATGAGCCATCATCTAGGCATGGCAAGGACCGTCATCAACATACGTCACCACATGAGCTTCGCCGCCACAAGCCACTTCATGATCTCCACCGACCAACATCTTCCACGAGTCTTCGACGACACCACTCAAGCCATGGTGATGATGCACGAAGACGAGAGCCTCGACATGAAGGCGACAAACACCATGATAGGGTGCCTACCACTCCAAGGATGGCAAGTGCACATCGCGCATACCTTCCTCATAAGACGACTTCCACCTCTTGTGCCACCACCACAATGGCCTCTACCTCATCACGTGCCTATGGACTCCGATGCTACAAGTGCAAGCAACAAGGCCACCCTCCACGGGAATGTCCCAATCTCCTATGTGAGGTGTGCAAGGCCAAGGGTCACGTGGCATGGCAATGCACAACGCCAAGTGCCAAGACGCTCTACTTCGACAAGCTACAAGCACAAGTCCCCAAGATGCCTATTGCGCCAACACTTCAAGATGAATATCGCCAAGGTGAACTCAAGGGTGACATTGAGCCGAGCCTAGCTCTCATCAACACTACAGCGCCACCGCTTGAGGATGACTTGGGAGGCGATGGAGTTGAGCATGGTAAGCATGGGATTCTCCCTTCACCTATGGAGGCGCATGGAGTTGAGATGGTTGAGCATGGGAACTTCCCTTCAACCAAGGAGGCGCATGGAGATGAGAAAGTCGAGCCTACTCCTATATGCTTGATTGATGAGTTGGTACCAATCCCATGTGAGCATGAGAGCCACTTAGCCCACTTGAGTGAGAGTGATAGTGAGTTGAGTGACTTCCACCCCATATGTGAGTTTGAGTGCTTCCGTTTGGAGGACATGAGTGATACACAAAGTGAGTTGAGAGAGGTAGATGATAGGTCCATGGAGGACATCCCATTTGCTAACACATTAACCTCTCCCTCGTTGTGTCTTCTTATGTTGCACTAGGTTCCTCGGAGGATGAGTTCCCGCTCATGGAGACGATGTACATGGTGCATGACGACGATGATATCTCACCATGCTTGCTCCAAGATGGACATGTCGACCACATGGATCCTCCTACTTCCACAACACCTACATCAAATGAGTCGGCCTTCCAAGGTAACAACATAGGTGTTGATGATGCCATGATCCCACTAGTGGACATGATGACTTATGAGTGCATGCATGATCTTGATGATACATTTGCTACGTCACATGCTACTTTCATTTTCCCATGCGATACTTTGCTTGATAACATTGTTGATCATGTGGAATTGATTGCTTGTGATACCATGACCATGCCATGCTATGAGAGTTTCACTTTTTCCCCGCTTGCTTGCAATGATAATGATTATGATAATACTTGTGTTGTGCCACCCTTGATGAACACTTGCTCTTTACATAGGGTTGTCGACAACAATGATAACATGTTGAACATGCTTTGCCCAAAATGTTTGCACTATTCCATGATCCTTGCATCCAAGATTGTGAACAATTGCTCTTTCTTATGCTTGGTATGCAAAAATGCTTATTTCATTGTCCATGAGATGGCCCCCATAGCCTTCTCTATTTTTGATGATCATGAGTTACCACATGCCATGAATACACCTTCTTGCCATATGCACCATCGCCATGCATTTCATACTATCTTGATTGACACTAATGGTGATGTGCACAAGACATGGAACATCATGATGGATGATGTGTTCCTCTACCATGCACACACGCTTTTTGTTTTGCTTCTTCCATGTGTAGGTACACGGACGACCGTTTCCACCGCCACGGAACATGAGTTGACGAAACGCGCAATTGAGAGCTACCCCAACAAGGGCCTTACCCATGGGATTCACACCAAAGGGTATGTTCCCAAAAGCCTTCGCCCTCGTGTGTTTTCGGCTTGTCTTGTCGAGCTTTCGGTTTGGCCCAATTCCTAATCATCTCTTTGGCCTCTTATGCAACATAGCTTGACACATCTTGTTGGCACAATGGTTGTTGTATGTCTTGATGCTTTCATCATACACTCCGACAATCTCAAGGACCATGTCATACATGTGAGAGACACCTTATGCATCTTGTGCCACATGTCACACAAAAAGTTGCTCTTCTTTGGATTTCTCTTTTCATCTTTGGCAATTGCAATGGATTCTTTCACACTTGAGGACACTCATACTCGGCTCAAGCCAACCATATTCTCCCAAGTTCGAAGTCTCCATCGATTTGCCATTGCACATAACAATTTTGCCCCAAATTTTGCCGCCGACACTTGCCTTTTGTTTGTTCCACTTGTTTGGGACAATGCTACACCACACATTTTTGACACCTTACAACTCTTACATGCACAAATTTTTGCCCTACCACATTTTGGATACATCGACACTCTTTTGGTTCCAATTTTTGCCAAATGCCTCTTGGAGAAACGACTTGATGCTTCGTGTTTTATTGAGAGCCTTTTGTTCGCCGATCACAAATTTGGCATGCACAAGCTTTCCATTCGCAAGTTGTTTTTCCCCAAGTTCTTCTTCGACCGCGACTTTTTCCCTCTACCACAACATGGGAGAACCGTCTTGGACTACACCGTCGGTGAGGAGGAACAAGAGTCGAGGACGACTCTTCCCCAAGGGGGAGATGATGCGGGGTGGCCTTCGGACACCTCCACCTCAAGACCGTCAAGTGCAGCCCCGCCTATCGTCGACGCTACACCATGGCCACGGAGTCCCCCAAGTGGACCAACAACACAAAACCCCGCCATATATGTCAAGGTGAACTCTTTCCTCTCTATGGTCGACCTCAACACCAACTTGAATGGTATGCTACCTCATGCCTATCATCATTGTGTCTATAGGTGCCGACATTGACAAGGACCAAGAGAGAAGGAGCTCCCATGGTGCAAGGAAGAGAGAAGAAGAAGAAGGAAAGAAGAGAAGAAGGAAGAGGAAGAAGAGGCGGGAGGAAGAGGCCCGGCCTGGCCGGTCCAGGACCCGGTCGGACCGGACCCACAACCGGGTCATCCGGTCCCAGGCCCGGTCAACCGGGCGCCCAACCGGATTCCCTGCCTCGTACCGGAAGGCGACCGGAAACTTCGCAAGTTCCCGGTTGGCGCCCGGTCGACCGGACCCAGGACCGGACCACCCGGTCACAGGCCCGGTCTGACCGAATCCCAAACTGGATTGCACGGGTTCGACTCGACCGGAACGGCCCGAGTCGGTCCACCACTTACCTGTTCGACCCAAGCTGCCTTGTATGCCTATATAAGCACCTAGGTCACCCCCTTAGCTCCTTAGACAAGATTTAGGCTTAGAGATGACTTTGAGCTTTGTTTCTCTAGGGTTTCATCCCCTTTGTATCCAAGGCAACCCTTGATGGATGTATGGATTTGTGAGTGTGAGATCCTAGTGCTACCCACTCTCTCTCCCACTCCTTGATTCATCTCCCTCACCGATCTCTCACTCCGGGATTCTACTTCGCGTCTCTCCCGGGTTGATTCTATTGGCATGGTCCATCGAGCCACGAGGGTAAGTATCGGTTGTATCGGGTTGGTGTGCGTGCGTGAGTTCCTCGTGTTCTTTGTGTTCATCGTGTTCTTCGCGCTCTCCCTCTCCTTCCCCTTTGGATTTCGGGTCAACCGCAAGATCGGGCCACAAACGGGGTCTTAGACCTCATCACCCGTGGATAAATGAAGGGGTACCGGGGCCGGACCAGTGTTGGGCTGGTCCTGGGGCTGCTACTTGGTGGGATGCTCAGTCGGCCAGGTAAGGCTTCTCCTCTTTTCTTTTTCTGTTTTATTATTTCCATTTTCTCTTTTGTTGACTTTGCGGAGACTATTTGAATTCCATTAGGCTATTAAAAGGATCACTACATCACTTTGTTGTTAAAAACAAATATTTAATATATGATTATATTTGTATTCTTGTGAGCTTTATTCCAAATTTTAATTAGGAATGAATTTATGTATTTATTTTAATTTCCTTTTTCTTATGGAATCAAATCTGTTTAAGTTATTTGAAATTGACTTCTTTTTCATGGTAGAAATATTAGTATGTCTTGGTAATGTGCTTAACCGTACACTTGTATTTTATATATAGCTAGATTTTAAAATTATTATCTTACTAGTAATAATTCAAATTCTCTTCTTTTGCCTCGAAGGTTATTTTCCTAAGGTTTATAAAATATCTACATAATGCATAAGGGTATTTACCTTGTATCCTTTTGTGAGAAATTAATTTAGAGTTGACTTTAGTACTTGCTTTCTTATTTGAAAATGTGGTGACTTGTATATTATTTTATGTACTCACCTAATTTCTAAGGACTTGGTACTTATGTTACAACTCCTCCAAAGTTATTACTATTTTTATCTTTTAATAGAACTTTGAAATATCTGGAGTAGATATTGTTGTCATTATGGTTTTGTCTTGGTTATAAGGATGAGTGGTTGATCGCCACACATAGGTTTAAGGATATGGTTTAGCACTAGGTTTTTCTTATGTTAAACAATTGAAACATAAGCAAGGGGTGTGGTTCTAGGGTTCTACTTATAATCACCAAGTGATTCATAAGTTAGGATTGTGGTATGGTATTGGTTCTAGGTGTGAGGTGACACCATGTTAAATTGTCTAAGGTTGCTCTTCCACACCATTGAGAGGATATTTATCTCAAAATATTACTAACGTTATCACAAAGGCCTGGATAGGCAAGGTTTATTATAATGCCTATGACTCTCTTCTTAAGATGTAAAAAATGACAAGGGTTACTTATTAGTGGTCTCTCTATGATTTTATGTGATGGATGATATCTGCTTATCACATAACTTTTGACTTATCTTCTTATATTTTCAAAGCATGATCATGCATTAGACATGATCAACTTAGACTCAATGGCTTCTCTTATTGTTCTTATAAAATTGGCACTAAGGATTTCAATATATTACTATATACATTCCTCTGCTTCTTCAAGTCACTATGGACAGGTCCTTGTTCATTAGGTTTAACCTTAATGTTATTTCCAAGGTTCTATAATCAACACCCAATGGTGATGATTAGGGTTTTGGCTTACCAAAGATCTACTCTAATAATATTTGACTCTCCTCCCCAAGATCAAGTGCTTGCTGATACGTCCATTTTGCATCACTATTTTATCATAATTTACTGTTATTCATTGATATATTTCATATTTAGAGATGATACTTATGTTATTTCATCTATTTTGCATGTTTCATGATTATTGGAGAATCGCGCACCGGAGTCAGGATTCTGCCGGAAAAAGCATCGTCAGAATGCAATATTTCGGAAGATCAGCAATTGACGGGAATTATACAGAAAATCCTATTTTTCCAGAAGACGGAGGGAGCCAAAAGGAGGAGCCGAGGAGGGCCGCCCTGGGCCCCCTCATAGGCCGGCGCGGGCCCTGCCCTGGCCGCGCCGCCTTGTGGGGAGGGGGCCCACGACCCCCTCTGGCCTCCTCTCCTTCGCGTACTTCTTCGTCCCGAAAACCTAAGCTACGGGGGATAGTCGCGAAGAGTCACAGCCGCCTCTGCGGGGCGGAAAACACCAGAGAGAAAAGAGCTCTCCGGCAGGCAGGAATCCGCCGGGGAAATTCCCTCCCGGAGGGGAAAATCGACGCCATCGTCACCTTCATCGAGCTGGACATCATCTCCATCATCATCACCATCATCTTCATCATCATCACCTCCATCTCCACCGCTGCACATCGTCACCGCTGTAACAATTTGGGTTGGATCTTGATTGTTTGATAGGGGAAACTCTGCCGGTGTTGATTTCTACTTGTTATTGATGCTATTGAGTGAAACCATTGAACCAAGGTTTATGTTCAGATTGTTATTCATCATCATATCACCTCTGATCATGTTCCATATGATGTCTCGTGAGTAGTTCGTTTAGTTCTTGAGGACATGGGTGAAGTCTAAATGTTAGTAGTGAATTATGTTGGGTAATATTCAATGTTATGATATTTAAGTTGTGGTGTTATTCTTCTAGTGGTGTCATGTGAACGTCGACTACATGATACTTCACCTTTATGGGCCTAGGGGAATACATCTTGTATTCGTTTGCTAATTGTGGGGTTTCCGGAGTGACGACAACTCTGAACCCCGTTGGTATATCGATGCAGGAGGGATAGCGGGATCTCGAGTTTAAGGTCTGTGGTTAGATTTATCTTAATTACTTTCTTGTAGTTGCGGATGCTTGCAAGGGGTATAATCACAAGTATGTATTAGTCCTAGGAAGGGCGATGCATTAGCATAGGTTCACCCACACAACACTTATCAAAACAATGAAGATTAATCAGCTATATGAAGCGAAAGCACTAGACTAAATTCATGTGTGGCCTCAAGAACGTTTGGTCATTATAAGTAAACAAACCGGCTTGTCCTTTGTGCTAAAAAGGATTGGGCCACTCGCTGCAATTATTTCTCTCGCCTTTTACTTACTCGTACTTTATTTATCTGCTATATCAAAACCCCCTGAATACTTGTCTGTGAGCATTTACAGTGAATCCTTCATCGAAACTGCTTGTCAACACCTTCGCTCCTCGTTGGGTTCGACACTCTTATTTATCGAAAGTACTACGATACACCCCCTATACTTGTGGGTCATCAAGACTATTTTTTGGCGCCGTTGCCGGGGAGTGAAGCGCTATTGGTAAGTGGAATTGGTAAGGAAAACCTTTACTTTACGTGCTGATTTTATTTCTACCTGCTGCTATAATTCATTATGGAGAGATCTTCTCTTGAATTCCTATTTGGAAAATCTACTACTACTGCAAAGGTAGTGGATGAGGCACCATGTGAGAAAGAGGTTCCATACAAAATACCTATCAAAATTATTGAACGTGTTGTGGATAACCGCTATGAAGGGGATGGAATTGTCCATCCTGGTGATCATTTACTGTTTTTACATGAATTATGCGGGTTATTCAAATGTGCAGGTATTGCTATGGATGAAGTTAGAAAGAAACTATTCTCTATATCGCTGTCTGGTAAAGCGGCGCATTGGTAGAAATTGTTGAAGAATGGTGATTCTCTTGATTGGGAGGACATTGTGCCCTTATTTTATTCTAAATTCTATCCTCCAAGTGAAATTCACAAAGATCGGAACCGCATATATAATTTTTGGCCTCATGATGGAGAGAGTATTGCCCAAGCATGGGGGATATTGAAGTCTTTAATGCTCAAATGCCCCATTCAAGAGCTTCCTGGTAATATTATTATTGATAATTTCTATGCAAGACTGTCTTCTCAAGTAAGACTCTGCTGGATACTTCTTGTTCTGGATCATTTACACGCAACAAACAAGAGTTTAAAAGGGACCTTCTTGATCGAATTCAGGAGAATACCGAAGGATGGGAGAACGACAAAGATAGAGAGTCAGGTAAAAACTATGATTATAAATGCATTGAAGTTTTTATGGAGACTGATAAATTTCGTAATATGAGTGCTGCTTATGGTCTTGATTCTCAAGTCGTTGCAAACTTTTATAAAGCTTTTGCCTCTCACTTTGAATTGCCTAGGAAGAATTTTGATAAGTACCATGAACCATACAAAGATAAAACTGATCCATCTATAAATAAATGTGCTATAATTGAAACTGTTGATCATATTCTTCCTGAAGCATATATTGAAAAAACTCCTTTTCCTCCTAAAATGAAGGAGTATTCTGTTATAACTAGTGCAGTTAATAAAAGTGCAAAGAAACCTATAGAACCTGAAGAACAAATAAAGGTTGAACCTGTTGTTGCAATAGTTAAGGATCTTGTGACTGAAAATGTAGAAGATGGTCATATTATTTTCGGTGAAGATGCTTCTAATATTGTTTCGCATCCTAATAAGTCTAGGAAAACTAGTGTTCCTATGCTATCTATTAGAATTGGTGATCATTGTTATTATGGTTTATGCGACATTGGTGCAAGTATTAGTGCCATTCCTTATGAGCTTTATATGGAGATCATGCATGAAATTGGTTCTTGTGAACTTGAAGATATTGATGTGGTTATTCGGCTAGATAATAGAGAAACTATCTCTCCTATTGGTATTGTTCGAGATGTGGAAGTTCTATGTGGTAAGATTAAATATCCTGCTGACTTTTTGGTACTTGGTTCTGCTGCTAGTAAGTCTTGTCCTATTATTTTTGGTAGACCTTTCTTAAATACTTGTGGAGCTGTTATAGATTGCAAGAAGGAAAAAATTGTGACTAAATTTGCTGGTGAATCTTATGAGTTTAATTTCTCTAAATTTGCCAAAACTCCTTATAAAGCTGATTTGCCTAATAATGATTTTAGAGTTGAACAGTGTGCGTCTATTGCTCTTGCTCCTAATAATCCTTTGCATCACATTTGGAGCGAGAGTGAAGTTTTTAGGGAAGAAAGGAATGAGCTTGATGAAATTTTCCTTCGTCAACCTATTCTTAAACATGACTTGCCAGTTGAAGATTTAGGTACAACACCACCACCAAAGGAAGATCCTGTTTTTGATTTAAAACCTTTGCCTGATAATCTTAAGTATGCTCATATTGATGATAAGAAAATATATCCTGTTATTATTAGTTCTAAGCTTTCAGAATTTGAGGAAGAAAGGTTATTGGAAATATTGAAGAAACACCGAGGTGCTATTGGCTACACTCTTGATGATTTGAAGGGGATTTCTCCCTCTATTTGCCAACATGCTATCAATATGGAAGATGATGCAAAGCCTGTTGTTGAACATCAGAGTCGTCTAATTCCGAAGATGAAGGATGTGGTAAGGAATGAGGTATTAAAACTTCTTGAAGCTGGTATTATATATCCTATTGCTGATAGTAGATGGGTTAGTCCTGTGCATTGTGTTCCTAAGAAAGGAGGAATGACTCGTTGTGCCTAATGATAATGATGAGCTCATCCCTCAAAGAGTAGTTGTAGGGTATAGAATGTGCATTGATTATCGAAAAGTCAATAAGGTTACTAAGAAAGATCATTACCCTTTACCCTTTATTGATCAAATGTTAGAGAGGTTGTCTAAAAATACTCATTTTTGCTTTCTTGATGGTTATTCTGGGTTTTCACAAATTGCTGTTAAAACTAAAGATCAAGAGAAAACCACTTTCACTTGTCCCTATGGAACTTATGCTTATAGACGTATGCCTTTTGGTTTATGTAATGCTCCTGCTTCTTTTCAAAGATGCATGTCTGCTATTTTTCATGGCTTTTGTGAGAATATTGTAGAGGTATTCATGAATGATTTTTCTGTCTATGGGAATTCTTTTGATAATTGCCTGCGAAACCTCGATAAAGTTTTGCAGAGATGTGAAGAAACTAACCTTGTTTTTTTTTTGAGAATCGGCTGCTCTTCATTACTCAAGATGGCATATCAGAAGCCAAGTTTCTTACAATAAAATCTGGTGGCGAATCCAACCAGGTAGAACTCCTCTTATTACCGCACTGATGACCCACAAGTATAGGGGATCGCAACAGTCTTCGAGGGAAGTATTACCCAATTTATTTATTCGACACAAGGGGAGACAAAGAACACTTGGAAGCCTTAACAACGGAGTTGTCAATTCAGTTGCACTGGAAACGGACTTGCTCGCAAGAGTTTATCGATAGTAACAGTTTTATAGCGATAGCAGTAGTGAAATAACAACGAGCAGAGTAACAAAGACAGCGGTAGTGATTATAGTAAACAACGAGGATTAAAATACTCGTAGGCACGGGGACGGATGACGGGCGTTGCATGGATGAGAGAAACTCATGTAACAATCATAGCAGGGCATTTGCGAGATAATAATAAAACGGTGTCCAAGTACTAATCAATCAATAGGCATGTGTTCCAATTATAGTCGTGCGTGCTCGCAATGAGAAACTTGCACAACATCTTTTGTCCTACCAGCCGGTGGCAGCCGGGCCTCAAGGGAAACTATCTGGATATTAAGGTACTCCTTTTAATAGAGTACCGAGCAAAGCATTAACACTCCGTGAACACATGTGATCCTCACATCACTACCATTCCCTCCGGTTGTCCCGATTTCGTCACTTCGGGGCCATCGGTTCCGGACAGCGACATGTGTATACAACTTATAGGTAAGACCATAAACAATGAATATCATGATGAAACAATAACATGTTCAGATCTGAGATCATGGCACTCGGGCCCTAGTGACAAGCATTAAGCATAACAAGTTGCAACAATATCATCAAAGTACCAATTACGGACACTAGGCACTATGCCCTAACAATCTTATGCTATTACATGACCAATCTCATCCAATCCCTACCATCCCCTTCGGCCTACAGCGGGGGAATTACTCACACATGGATGGGGGAAACATGGCTGGTTGATGTAGAGGCGTTGGCGGTGATGGCGGTGATGATCTCCTCCAATTCCCCGTCCCGGCGGAGTGCCAGAACGGAGACTTCTGGCTCCCGCGACGGAGTTTCGCGATGTGGCGGCGTTCTGGAGGGTTTCTGGCGACTTCGACTTCTCCTCTGGCGTTTTTAGGTCGAGGCGAATAAGTAGTCCGAAGGAGGGTGTCGGAGGCCGGCCGAGGGGACCACACCACAGGGCCGCGCGGGCCCCCCCGGGCCGCGCCGCCCTATGGTGTGGGGCCCTCGGGCCTCCACTTCAATTGCCCTTCTGGCTCCGTTAGTTTCCTGGGAAAATAGGGCCTTCTGCATAAATTCCGAGGTTTTTCCCGAAAGTTGGATTTCCGCACAAAAACGAGACACCGAGCAGGTTCTGCTGAAAACGGCGTTAGTCCGTGTTAGTTGCATCCAAAATACACAAATTAGAGGCCAAACAATAGCAAAAGTGTTCGGGAAAGTAGATACGTTTTGGACGTATCAACTCCCCCAAGCTTAGCTTATTGCTTGTCCTCAAGCAATTCAGTTAACAACCGAGCGATAAAAGAACTTTCACGAACACATTTGCTCATATGATGTATATATTCTCATGTTATGGCTAATACTTAAGCGAGTTCATAATGAGACACATGCAAATAAGATCATCTAACAGACTATGTCAATCATGGAGAGGTACCAACAATTAATAATAAGCATCAAGAATCATGTACATAAGCAAGATTGCAATGTTCATAAGAGAGTATGATAAAGTGGTATCTCGCTTGCTTGTATTTGATTGGCAAAACATAAATGCCCGGGCACCTCTGGAGTTCATAGAAAGACTAGAAGTAGTGATTGTCAAAAGATAAATGCATCAAAGTTATACCACAATCAATCATATTTTGAGACAAGCATATTGTACTAAGAATGACAGTTGTGCTCTCAAGATAGTACTCAAAGAAATAATGGAGACACAACATAAAAGTAAAAGATTGACCCTTCGCAGAGAGAAGCAGGGATTAACATGCACTAGAGCTTTTCATTTTTATAAATCAGGAGTAAAATTATTTTGAGAGGTGTTTGTTGTTGTCAACGAATGGTAATGGGTACACTAACTACCTCGCCAACCGGACTTTCAAGAGCGGCTCCCATGAATTATTGCATATTTATTTGGCACTCCTTCCAACCTTTCTTGCACAAACCATGGCTAACCGAATCCTCGGGTGCCCGCCAACAATCTCATACCATGAAGGAGTGCCTTTTTATTTTAGTTTTATTATGATGATGACACTCCCCCCAACCTTTGCTTACACAAGCCATGGCTAACCGAATCCTTCGGGTGCCGTCCAACAATCACAAACCATGGAGGAGTGTCTATTTGTAACACCCCAAATTTCAAAACAAAGAGAAAATGAATTTCCTTTTTCAAAAATGAGAACCAACAAAAACTTTTCTTATATAGGGTGCTATGCTTAGTGCTCCTACCTATTACTTGTGTTTTTGCCATGATGAGTGTTATTATGCTTATGTGATAAACCCTAAAACCCTAAAGTGACCAAGTGAAGATCACAAACCAAATGGAATTAAAAGAGAAAGAAATCAAATAAGAAAAAAAAAAACCTAAACCCTAACCTTCTCAAAAATCCTTTGGATCTATTTTGAGAAACCTAAATTAAAGAAAAAGCCATATGTGGGCCTATAGCCCTAATAGGTAAATCTTGAACCCTACCTTTATTGTTTTTGCTAAATGGTGGTGAACCATTGTGAACCCCACTAAACCCTAGACCTCATCTCTCTTGTCACAAATCTTTGAAAAACCAAAATAAGAAGAGGTGATCTTAAATAAGAAAAAGGGACATATGCAAGCCCATGGCTACTTTGTGTAAAAACTAAAACTTGGTTTGCTTACCTTGTGTAGATGATTGGAAATACCTCAACACACTCAACCAGGTACTTACCAACCAATTTAAGTGAGAATCAAAATAAAATCCATCTTATGCATAGAGGCATATGTGGCAATTAGCCAAAATAATAAATCTTGACCTAGTCACTCACATTGTCCTAAAATGGTGTGAACCTTTTACCCAACTTAATCTAACACCAAATACACCTCACTCTTGTCAAAATGAAGCAAAAGAAGAATAAAAGAATAAAGCTAGAAAATCCCAAAAACCCTCACATATGGTCCTATGTCATTTTTGTAAATTTGACCCTAGACCCATTTGATCTTCACCCATAATTGTAATATGATATTAATGAGTAATTACAACTTGGAGAATCAAGGCTATAACATTTAAACCAATTTCAAATGTGAAAATAGGATCACATATGATAATGGTCAATTCTGACTTTTATAGTCTGGTCACTACTTTGAGCCTCTCTATATCAAAATTTCTAAACTAAACCAATTCAAATCTTTGCATGTCATCCAAGTACACAACAAGATGAACAACTTTTGTCAAGGGCACCATACCAAATTCATTTTGGATCAAGATATATGAGCCAGCAAAGTGGAGACATTTTATCAAGAACAAGATCACCACAAATTCGAAATTGATCAAACCAGACCACTCCTTGACCACTACTTGCCCTAGCCATGACCGAGAGGACACCCCTACACCAAGCCCATGCCAAGAAACCACCAGGAGAGAGCAGCCATGGCGTGGACATGGCCATGCCGGCCACGTCGCACCTCGACACCTTCCCCTCTCTTTCCCTCCACGATCGGCCTCACCACCATGTCCAGGAGCTCGCCAAGAATCCCAGAAGATCGCCAGTACAAGCCCTTGGTTGCGAGGACGCCGACACGCCCCGGACAACGCGCGCCCACGACGTCCCTGGCGCGCCGCGAGCGCATGGTGACGTCGTCGTGCACGGACACGCGCGGCACAGCCACGCGGCGTTCGCAGTACACCGCCGTACCCCGACCAAGCCCGCGCGCCGTGGTACCCTCC
>NC_061510.1:190625587-190645922 GCF_022539505.1 Lolium rigidum | reverse complement strand
TCATGAAGCGTATAATCCGGTTGGTCTCGTTGTGAGACTCCTTCGATTGTAGCTCCGGTTGGCCTTTTCGTGGGCGGCGCGGATCAAAAGGAGGCAGGCAGATGAGATCTCGCGGGGCCGTTGTTCTTCACATAGAAAAACGTCCCTTGCCATAACCGGCAAGACTCCGGCGCGGAAAACTCGAAAAAGGGGCTCCCTTGACGTTTAGCCGATGATGCAAGACCCGCATTGAACGGGGGGGCTTGGGTGCAGGAATATTTTTGCCCCGAACGGAATTAATCCGAAGAGCGAAGAAGCGAGCAAACGCCTCGAGAGTGGGACGTATGCCGATGTAGGCCTCCATGAAAGTGGTGACAGCGGAGAGGTAAAAGACGGAGTTTCCGGGAAGATGATGAGGTTGGAGTTTGTAGAAATCCGGGAGATCAAGGAAAAAAGAGGAAGGAGGAAGGCCAAAGCCACGCTCAAAGTGAGCAAGAAAGACAACACGTTCGTCGGGCTCGGGGTCCGGAATTATTTCGTCACCAGGAATCCGGCAAGTGACTCCTTCCGGAATCCTACGGGACCGGTATAACCAATCTATCTCGTACTTAGTAACATTGGAGCCCATCCAAGCTCCGCGTGTAACTGGGGAAGGCTCCTCGTCGGAAGATTGGCTGGAGCTACTTGAAGCTTCGCCTGAGCTGCTCGTCCCAAGGTGGCTACCGGCATCTTGGGAGCTACCGGTATCCTGAGAGCTACCGGCGTCTTGGGAGCCACCGGCATCTCGGGAGCTACCGGCATCTTGAGGGCTACCGGCCTCTTGATGGCTTCCGGAACCTTGCTGACTACCGGAGTCCTGCTGGTTGCCGGAATCGGTCCTAATCGAGTTTGAGGCGCGTGATTCACCGGAAGTTTGTTTGCTATGACTAGCAGAAGAAGAAGAGGAAGATGCGGAGGAAGATTCCTCGTCAGACATTGATTGGGAGGCAAAGGAAACAGAAATCCCACACTCGACCCCCGCGCGAAGATCTACGAATAAGAGAAAAACCAAAGAAAAAGGAAGAAATAAGAACACCGTAGACCCCAGATCTGGAAAGCAAGCAAACGGCAAACAAATCAAGATTCGAACTGACCTGGAGTGTCGCAGTTGATGAGGAAGACCTTCTCCGGCGAAAGAACAGGCCCGCGGTCGCCGGTGAGCTCTGCCGACGGTGAGGCGGTGAGGGTCAAGAAGAAGCACGAATGCGACGCGCGAGAAGAAGACGCCGCAGAAGCTCTCCACACGACGAAGTCCGGCGGAGGCGCGAGCGTAAGTTCACCGGCGGCGAAACTCGGAGCGAGCAGCGGCGACGAAGTGCGGTGAAGGAGCGCAGGAGCGAAGAACTCTATGCGCGAAGGAAGGAGAATGCGAAGAAGAGGAAGAAGAAAGGGCAGCTTGAGCTTATAAAGGAGAGAGAAGGTGGGCCGAAAACCGCCGGGCTCATGCGCCGTTTGCCTCGCGGCCCGCGACGGTTCGCGTCGCCGATCGCCACGTGTCACGCAGATACACGCGGAAAAGAGAAAGCAACACGGAGGCACACACGGGAGCCGAAGCGGTGAGTGGGATCCGGAGCGGTGCGATTAATGAGCGCGCAAGTGTCAATAACGAAGTGACAACTGACACTGGCGCGACAGTCACAGTGCGCATGTCTCTGACAGGCACAGAACCCCAAATATTCTCGACCTCGTCGAGGAGAGACTTAAAGACTAAGATACCGGAGAGTAAGATGCCGGAGAATGTCTTGCGAACAGAGAATATGTGAGTTCGAGCAAAGATGCCGGATTTGAGCCAAGGGCTGAGAAAGTTAAACCGGTATCAAAGATACGAGAACTCCGGCATGGTCTCGTTGGATAAGATCCGCCAGACTATACCAGCTTCGGGGACTAATGTTGGGGGGATGACCCCCGGTATGCCAAAGGTATGCCATACCGGATGGTCTCACCCTTCAAGATACCGGTTTAATGTTCATGCCGGTATAAGAGAATAGAGTTTGGCTAAGTGAAGCTAGGCCGGTATCCCCAAGAGGGGTATACCGGAACCAGGAAGGAAAGACACCGGCGCACCGGAAGGAGGAACATGCCTGGCTGACCGGTCAAAGAATCCGTCAGGAGCTAAAAGACAAGGATGAGCTAAGCAAAGTAGCTTTAAACGAAGACTAGAGGACAAGGAGGAGGATGACGGTCAAAGAAGCCTGAGGACGTCATCCTTCATGTTTAAAGAAGACCCCGGCGTCATCCTGTGATTAAAGTAGCTTTATAAAGTATCTTTGTAAAGTAGTTTGTCTGGTCAAAGATCCCATTAGGGTTTCTTGTTCTGTAAGCCACCCTCTCCCCTATATAAGGAGAGGGGGCAGCCTCTTTCATACGGGCGATCCGCTGAAGAGAGAACAACCTGTAACCTGCCGTGAGATCAATGAACATGGTGATCTAGAGCGAGTTCGTCCTTGTGTCTTTCTTCTTCCACCTCTGGCCTTGGCCAAGTTCTTGAGGAAAGCATCCGGAAGTTCGTCCATCTAGTAACAAACCCTCCCCCGAATCCTCTAGCGTCCATTCGGCCCCAAGATAAGCCATCCCATGGCATCTGCTCGTTCACCACGACGACATTCGTGCAGCTTCTTGAAGAGGAGGGTGCGCAAATTCGCTCGGTCGGGATGCCTGAGGTTCTCGGTGTTGATCGAGACCGTGCTCGGGAAGATGCACCGAGTTGGGCGGAGTACCCTTTGACTAAATTAGGGGCGCCGTTGGATGCCCACGCGGCGTTCACTTCGGTGAATGCCTGTCTCACGATGCTTGAGCACATTCGGGCGGCAGCTCCTCCGTAGCTTCTTCGGTGCGCCGGTGTCATCATCGCCGGCACCATCCGTGGTGTCATCCTCGGCGGCACCATCAGTGGTGTCATCCTCGGCGGCATCATCCGCTCGGTACTCTGGATCGGTGCCATCATCCTCGCCGTCGTCGCGGCGAGGTTGTGACTCCATCACCTCCATTTCATCGGTTAGCATCCCGAATGGCTTGCTACCGCTGCCGCCGGCCTCTTCGTTGTTGGCCATGTTCGAACTAAGTAGGAAAAAATGCATAAAATTAGCGCAAGATTTCACGGAAAAAATTGGGCATGACCTATGCTAATTTATGGACATATGAGTGCCCCATTTTCGCCGAAACAGAAATGAATCAACATTTCGGCGATAATGGGCAACTCTGTCGATCCCTGCACAAGAATATGACACAAAAATACACCATAGGTGCATGACGGAGGAATCACATCACAGCAGCTAGCTAGCAACACCGACAACGACCAGCCGCGGCATCAACATCAGCCGGCGGTAGCAACATCGACCCGAGCAGACACACGGTCCGGCCCGGCGGCACACCGGCCAACAGCATCGGCCAACATGCTAGCACAGCAACATACCGGCAACTAGCGAGCACTAGGCGGCACGGCAACAAGCATGCAATAGCTAGCAACACCAAGCTAGCACAACATGCACTTACCACCAAGACAGCAATAACAAACTAGGTGCACGACAACGACTAGCGGCACATCTCGGTAGCGGCGGCTAGCGGCACCGGCTACGCGGCCGGCGGCAACATCGGCCAACGGCACCATCGGCCGGCGAGCGGGCCGGCGGCTAGCGGCACCGGCACCGGCAACAGCATGTATTAGCTAGCGGCGGCTAACACCATCGGCCCGGCGGCGGCTAGCGGCTACCGGCACCGGCGGCGGCTCACACCGGCACCGGCAAGCGAGGAGACGTAGGTGTTGCTCACCGTGAGTCGCGGGGAGTCACGGAGAGCTGACGTGTTGCTCTAGGACGAGGAAGATGCGAGGGCGGTGGTCAGGTGCTCAACTCTGCCTTGCAAAACATAAAAATAAAAATTCAGTAAGCTTTGAACTCTGAAAATAAAAGAGCTACACTTGCTACTACTATAGCAAAAATAAAAGAAAGGTGCCAAAATGCAAGCCTGGACTGGTACCAATTGTTGCCCCCAACAGTACAAACATTTATACCATTTCATTTGATGATGACTGCTAGTACAAAAATGCAGTTCTTAAATATGAAGTTGTTCAATCTGCCCTTAAGTTGTGCACTTAAGACATCTCCCTACCAACCTAGCAGCAGCAACAATCAACCTAGCAACTAAAATGGTGGTTATTCATATTTGAGCGTACATGTACAGTACAAAATGGTGGTTATTCATTTCAGTGAAAACAATTGTGGTGTTACTTGTACAGAGGCTGGAATCAAAACACACATCATCAGCAAAAATACTCCAAATGTCAAGAACACAAACAATTTTTAACTTGGTGTTCTCTCATTAACAGGGGAGTAAGGTACCCAGGTTTAAAAATCTGAAATTGTTTTTAACTTGGTGTTCTCTCTATTAATTCCTTATTTCTTTCTGTTATTAAGCCTAAAACTTCACAAGTACAATAGGGCAATATCAATTATAAGAGGTGTTACTCTCCTGGTGCTTTCAGGACATTGTGAGTTACTAAGCAGCAGGCTTGCAGTTCAAGGTGTTCAAATTTCACTTGTGAGTTACTAAATCAATTTTAAGCAACAACACTACTGCTCCTAAGCAGCAGCATCAATTGTGAACCTAACAGCAGCAGCACCTAAGCAACATCTAACGGCAGCGACACCTAAGCAACAACCTAACGACGGCAGACACCTAAGCAACATCTAGGAACCAGAACAACAACCTAACAGCAGCAGCACCTAAACAGCATCATCATGCAAGCAAGCAAAAAACTACTGCAAGGGCAAGCATCTAAAACACTAGGTTTATCTGACGAAACTGAACATTTGCAACAAAATAAATGTGCATTACACTAACAGCTTTTCCATGATATTTTCCATGATTTTCCCCCCTTCCTTTCTGCTTGTTACACTACCAAGAGTCCAAGATCAATGGAAATGATGCTGCCTTTATGATATGCATATAACCAGAGACATAGCATAGACATATTCAACACTACAAAGAGCATTCCTATGAACTACAAAGAACTACATTTGCTCTCAGCAGAAGGAGAACCACCTTTTGTGAAATCAAAATTCCTCATTTGGTTTGCATAAGGTGCATAGACTAGTTTACTATCCAACAGAATGTCATTTGAAACTATCACTTGCAAGCATCTTGACAACACGGGTGCACATTTATCGGATCATTAGAATGTCATTTGCACTAGATGCTAGCCTTTGAGCGGTTTGAGCGGGATTCACCTGCGAGATTGGGGTTGGAGCAGGCCGTCGAGCGGTGTCGGCGTGGTTCGGTGCGTGGCGGGGACGGCCGGTGGTCTTGGAGCAGACGAGGAAGGCAGCGAGGAGGAACCTGCTCCGCGGCGACGAGGTCGCATAAGAGGAGGTCGCAGACGAGGAAGGCGGCGAAGAGGTCGCAGCCGAGGACGCCGACTAGGTCGCAGACGAGGTCGCCGACGTGCTGCTCTCCGCTCCGGGCGAGCTTGAGAGGATCTGCGTGGGGCGAGGAGACGTGAGGCGGCCGGGTGGGGATCGAGGTGAATCGAGGGGGAGGCGGCCGCCGGCGGGGAGGTGAATGGAGGGGTACCTGTGCGACGCCGCCGGGGTCTGGTCGCTCGCGTCGCTCGGGGGAGGGGCGGCCGCCGGCATCGGAGAGGGGGCGCCGGTGGATCGAGATTGTACTGGGGAAGAATGGGGAATGGAGGATGTGGTCGGGACGGCCGGGGGATTTTTGGCTAAGTCCCCAGACACCCTTAGCAATAGCGCACCTCTAGTGGTGCGCCACTATGAGGCTTAGCAATAGCGCACCTCTAGGGGTGCGCCACTACCACTTTATGTCTAGGTCAAAAGCAAAACGCGTGGGGATTTGACATATTCCGATTAGTACCGCACTGGCTCTGTCCCTGGTTGGTTTGTGCCAAACCCTGCCGGCCAGGTTCGAACCTTGGCGGCCCCAATTTTTTTCCTTTTCTTTTTAAATTGATTTAACATTATAATAAACATCCAAAATAGCATAATACACCAAAATAAAAGGCATAAATAATTATAATTATGTAGAATATTTAAAATACTATAGAATCCACAAAATATCCAAAAATATAAATTATATGTCTATTTTGATCGGTACAATGTGTAAATTAACAATATGACATCCATTATTCATACAAGAAAATGATACATAATTATCTTTTCACAATCTTCTTGCCCTTCTTTCTCGCGGTTGAATAATTTAGCCCGGAACTCCTAGACTTCTTCTCTTGAATGGACGGCCTTTAGGTAGGGTGGTCCTGCTTCTTCTTGTTGTGTATGGTTCTTCATCATCGTCGTCGTCATCTTCCATCTTCGGATCGCCGTACTAGTCAAAGTCTAGCTCGTTGGCGGCTCCATCCATTCCGATGATGCTCCTTTTGCCTCTCCTCACGACAACACGGCTGGGCTTTTGCGGGTCGGTAATTAAGAAGCATTGGTCCACTTGGGAAGCTAGTACCCATGGCTCATATTTCGCGGTGACCTTTGCGCCCGCTGTCTTGGAGGCTTCGCATATACAACACATGTGGAGGCTTCGCATACAACACACACATGCACGTGACGCTTTTCGCGCATGCGCACAACACATGATTGAGCTTCGCATAACATATGTGCACACACACGTGTACGTGTGTGCAAGACGATCGGAACCGGTCACACACAAAGCATAAAACCAACAAATTTACCGATACGGCGAGACCTAGAGTGTTGGATGAGGTAAAAAGTTGAGATTGAGTAGGGTATTCGATGAGGTCTAAGACCCCGTTTGTGGCCCGATCTTGCGGTTGACCCGAAATCCAAGGAGGGAGAGAGGGAGAGCGTGAGGAACACGATGAACACGAAGAACACGAAGAACTCACGCACGCACACCAACCCGATACAATCGATACTTACCCCCGTGGCTCGATGGACCACGCCAATAGAATCAACCCGGGAGAGACGCGGGGTAGAATCCCGGAGTGAGAGATCGGTGAGGGAGATGAATCAAGGAGTGGGAGAGAGAGTGGGTAGCACTAGAATCTCACACTCACAAATCCAATCATCCAACAAGGGTAGCCTTGATACAAAGGGGATGAAACCCTAGGGTGACAAAGCTCAAATCCATGTCTAAGCCTAAATCTTGTCTAAAGAGGTAAGGGGCGACACTGGGTGCTTATATAGGCATACAAGGCAGCATGGGTCGAAAAGGTACAAGTTGGTGGGTCAAACCCGACGGATCCGGTCACGGGGCCGGTTGGACCGGAGTGCAGGACCGGCCCGTCCGGTCCAAACCGGATCTGGACCGGGCGGTGGCCGGGCGGGGCTTCGAGGGCCCCGGATTGCGTCCGGATGGCACGAGCGGAGAATCCGGTCGAAGCCGGGCAGCCGGTGCCAGGGGCCCGGTCGGACCGGGCTCGTGACCGGGTGGGGCGGTCATAGGGCCGGTTGACCGGGCCTGGGACCGGCCAGCCTTCCTCCTCCCGCCTCTTCTTCCTCTTCCTTCCTTCTTCTTCTTCTTCCTTCTTCCTTGCACCATGATGAATGGCTCCTCTTCCCTTCCCTCGCTTCCTTGCACCATGGGTGTTCCTCCTCTCCGGTTCCTCGATGATCCTTGTACCTAATGATATGTAGCACAACGATATGAGGTAGCATTCCATTCAAGGTATTGACAAGGTCGAGTATCGAGAGGAAGGAGTTCACCTTGTCGCGTGTAGCGTGGGTGAGGGTTGAAGGTCCACTTGGGGGACTCTTTGGCCATGGTGTAGCGTCGACGATAGGCGGGGCTGCACTTGACGGTCTTGAGGTGGAGGTGTCCGAAGGCCACCCCGCATCATCTCCCCCCCCTTGGGGAAGAGTCGTCCTCGACTCTTGTTCCTCCTCATCGAAGAGGTAGTCCATGACGGTTGTCCCATGTAGAGTTGGGTAGTCGCGGTCGAAGAAGAACTTGGAGAAAAACCACTTGCGAAGGGAAAGCTCCAAGAGGCATTTGGCAAAAATGGGAACCAAAATAGTGTGGGTGTATCCAACATGTGGAAGGGCAAAAATTTGTGCATGTAAGAGTTGTATGGTGTCAAAAATGTGTGGTGTAGCCTTTTCCTAAGCAAATGGAACAAACAAAAGGCAAGTGTCGGCGGCAAAATTTGGGGCAAAATTGTTATGTGCAATGGCAAAGCGATGGAGACTTCGAACTTGGGAGAGTATGGTTGGCTTAAGCCGAGTATGAGTGTCCGCAAGTGTGAAAGAATCCATTGCAAATGCCAAAGATGAAATGAGAAATCCAAAGAAGAGCAACTTTATGAGTGACATGTGGCACAAGATGCATAAGGTGTCTCTCACATGTATGACATGGTCCTTGAGATTCTCGGAGTGTATGATGATAACATCAATACATACAACAACCATTGTGCCAACAAGATGTGTCAAGATATGTTGCATAAGAGGCAAAAGAGATGACGAGGAATTGGACCAAACCGGAAACTCGACAAGGCAAGCCGGAAATACATGTGGGCGAAGGCTTGTGGGAACATACTCTTTGGTGTGATTCCCATGGGTTGGATCCTTGATGGGGTAGCTCTCAATTGCGCGTTTCGTGAGCTCATGCTCCGTAGCGGTGGAAGTTGTCGTGCGGGTACCTATACACACAATAGAGAGAACAAAGAGCGTGTGTAAATGGTACACATCATCCATCATGATGTTCCATGACTTGTGCACATCACCATTAGTGTCAATCAAGATAGTATGAAATGCATGGCGATGGTGCATATGGCAAGAAGGTGCATTCATGGCATGTGGTAACTCATGATCATCAAAAAGTGAGAAGGCTATGGGGGCCATCTCGTGAACAACGAAATAAGCATTCTTGCATACCAAGCATAAGAAAGAGCAATTGTTCACAATCTTGGATGCAAGGATCATGGAATGGTGTAAGCATTTTGGACAAAGCATGCGGAAGCTAATGTCATCCTTGTCATTATCATTGCAAGCAATACATGGTAAAGAGCAAGTGGTCGACATGTTGCAAGCAATGGTGGAAAATTGGAAACTCTCATAGCATGGCATGGTCATGGTATCGCAAGCATTCACTTCCACATGATCAACAATGTTATCAAGCAAAGTATCGCATGGGAAAATGAAAGTAGCATGTGACGTAGCAAATGTATCATCAAGATCATGCATGCACTCATAAGTCATCATGTCCACTAGTGGGATCATGGCATCATCAACACCTATGTTGTTACCTTTGTAGGCCGACTCATTTGAGGTAGGTGTTGTGGAAGTAGGAGGATCCATGTGGTCGACATGTCCGTCTTGGAGCAAGCATGGTGAGATATCATCATCTTCATGCACCATGTACATCGTCTCCATGAGCGGGAATTCATCCTCCGTGGAACCTAGTGCAACATAAGAAGACACAAATGAGGGAGAGGTTAATGTGTTAGCAAATGCGATGTCCTCCATGGACCTATCATCTACCTCTCTCAACTCACTTAGTGTATCACTCATGTCCTCCAAATGGAAGCACTCAAACTCGCATATGGGGTGGAAGTCACTCAACTCACTATCACTCTCACTCAAGTGGGCTAAGTGGCTCTCATCCTCAAATGGGATTGGTACCAACTCATCAATGAAGCATAGGGGAGTAGGCTCGACTTCCTCATCTCCATGCGCCTCCTTGGTTGAAGGGAAATTCCCATGCTCAACCATCTCAACTCCATGCGCCTCCGTAGGTGAAGGGAGAATCCCATGCTCACCATTGATATGGGCACGGAGGCCTATGTGGAGCCCCGATTCAGGACTCCACCAGCTTAATTATCTTAGTTTTTGTAATTGTCATATATTGGCAAATTAGGGATTTTTAATAAATCGAGTCAGTCTTGGTTTGGGCCTGTCCAGCCAAGTTAGGGAGGCCCATAGTGGGGCGCCCAGCCCAGCAAGGGCTGGCCGGCCACCCTTCCCCTCATATAAGGAGGTGGGGCGGCTAGGGTTTAGGGTAGTTCAAGTTTAGTCTAAAGTTTAGGTTTTACCTAGTTGCGTGTGTTCACGTGTATCATCCCTCCGGGGGTACGGCGCTGCCGTTTATCTATATTATCCGCTGCGAAGGTTCTTGTGTTCATCAAGGATTGTCTAGCTCTTGGTTTGAGGCGTATCGATTCATCGATCCGTTGCTTCTTTGGATTCGTTCCCTCTTCTCCAGGCTGCGTTCATCGCGTTGTTGGGAGGATCCTCTACCCCAGGTTCTCGCTGTGAAAGATCGGGCATCAACCAAGGAGGATCCACTGGGTTCCTCCCATATCATGTGGTATCAGCTTTCTGGGTTGCTCACGGCGAGGTGTTGTTGATCGATCTCTTTGATCGGTTTGCTGCGGAGAAGATTAGCTCTAAGATCGGAGGAGTTTGGCTCTCGGTCAAAGGAGGTTGGTTGGAGGAAGTTTGGCATAGTTTGGTGCAGTTTGGAGGTCATCCATGGCTGTTTCGGAGGTCAAAATCGCAAAAAATCGCGACCGATATCGGGAAGAAGACGAAAATTCGCGACCGGGAAAAATCCGGTGCAGGATCCGGTCAACCGGGCCGGTGGCCGGGCAGCTCTGGCGTAAACTCCGGTCCAACCGGGCCGGTGACCGGGCAGCACTGGCGTAAACTCCGGTCCAACCGGGCCGGTGACCGGGCAGCACTGGCGTAAAATCCGGTCAGCCGGGCTGCAAGCCGGGAAGTTCGCAAATTCACCGATTTCCGGTTTGCTCCGGTGCGAGGCAGCCGATCCGGTTGGCGACCGGTCAACCGGGCCGGAGACCGGGCAGGCCGGTCCGGAGGCCGGTCCAACAGGGCCACGGGCCGGGACGGCGTCTATGCACTGCGGTTGTTTCTCCGGCGGTTTCTCCTATTGTTCCGGTGGTTTCTCCGGTGATGTTGGCTCATGCTGTTGATGATGTTACTCCAATGATTGGTGTTGAAGCACATAGGAGTGACGATGTATATCATGACTACCTCGGTATGCGAATAGGTATCAAGTTTGACGCATCGCAAATCAAATGGCGGTTGGCTAGTTCTGCGACACCGACGGAATTTCAGCTTTGGGAATCACACATTGAAGGTGGGTTTGCGAGATGCAAGGAGTTTGATGGTTCGTTTGGTGGCCAGACGGAATTTTCTATTGCATACAGGCGTGTTGATGATGTTGTGGCTAGTTGGTACCGTAATGCTCTCATCGTTCAGGGTATCATTGGTCTACGGTCTAGTTGGGCAGATTTCAAGCGGTTTCTTCGTCATAGCTTTAACTTTGCGAGCTTGAGTAAGCCGGTGGTGTGCTCTAACACTACCGTGGAGGAGGTTGTTCCAGTATCGACAGTCATTGAGGAGAGGAAACCTAGCTCTGATACCAAGAGCACTACTGTGACTGTTGAAGAGGATGTACCATTGAGCGGGCTGAATATGCAACTCAAGAAGGTACAAGATGATGCTTGCAAGACAGTTGACAAGGTTCAGCGGTGGAGTTTGTTTCAGACTCAGTGCTTTATCAAAGGCAAGGCTTGCAAGTTGATGGTTGATGGTGGTAGCTGTACTAATGGCATTAGCAAGGCGATGGTGACAGCGTTGGGGTTGTCTACATGGCGTCTTCCTGAACCTAAACGTCTTGAGTGGTTGAATAGGCGTGGTATCTTGAAGATTACTCATAAGGTGCGTGTGCCATTTACGGTTGATGACTATGTTGATGAGATCGATTGCGATGTGTTGCCATTGGAGGTGTGTGGATTGCTACTTGGGCGTCCTTGGCGGTATGATCGCAATGTGACACATGTTGGGCGAGCAAATACATATTCTTTTATGCATGGTGGCAAACAGCGGACTTTGAAGCCTATGGGTGATGATCATATCAAGTCCGTTGTGGAGTTAGTGGTGCATAAGGAGAAGTTGCACAAGCCTAATGTGCAGCATAAGGTGCATGATGTTCCGAGCATTGATGTTGGTGATGTTTCAGCCAAGCCTGTAGATGACAAGCAAGTTCTTGTTGGTGACAAGCCGGATGAAGCTACACTTATTGTTGATGTGGATGTTGCGGCATGTGCTACGGTTCCGGTTTGTGTTGATGCCGGTATACGGGTGATGATGTTTGTGCTTGATGGTGATTCGGTACATGTGGCGCGGATGCGCGTGGGAGGAGTGGGAGGCGAGCGCGTCGGTGGAGATGGTGGGCAGCGGCACTACCGTGCTAGGAGTGCTGTCCGGTTTTCCGCGACACCGCGGATGCATCGAGGCAAGGATGGACGTGTGAGACATCTATGTGGCCCAGGAATTACACATCTTGTGCGGGGTCATGTGCGGCGACACAACGGTCCATCAAAACCTCGCAAGAAGAAGGAGTTGGCGCCGAAGTCCAAGCTCATGTGGAGAAGAAAGGAGGCGCCAAGTCTTGTGTCAAGTCAAGCAGGCCGCGAGGGAGGATGTGGTGTGGAAGGCAAGCAAGACTTGAAGACGGCGAGGACGTGTCATGTTCATATCACGTCACCTTTTCCGAGAAGACCCTCACGCGTTGGGGACAACGCTTCTTGAAGGGGGAGGATGATATGGGCACGGAGGCCTATGTGGAGCCCGATTCGGGACTCCACCAGCTTAATTATCTTAGTTTTTGTAATTGTCATATATTGGCAAATTAGGGATTTTTAATAAATCGAGTCAGTCTTGGTTTGGGCCTGTCCAACCAAGTTAGGGAGGCCCATAGTGGGGCGCCCAGCCCAGCAAGGGCTGGCCGGCCACCCTTCCCCTCATATAAGGAGGTGGGGCGGCTAGGGTTTAGGGTAGTTCAAGTTTAGTCTAAAGTTTAGGTTTTACCTAGTTGCGTGTGTTCACGTGTATCATCCCTCCGGGAGTACGGCGCTGCCGTTTATCTACATTATCATGTTGCGAAGGTTCTTGTGTTCATCAAGGATTGTCTAGCTCTTGGTTTGAGGCGTATCGTTCATCGATCCGTTGCTTGCTTGGATTCGTTCCCTCTTCTCCAGGCTGCGTTCATCGCGTTGTTGGGAGGATTCTCTACCCCAGGTTCTCGCTGTGAAAGATCGGGCATCATCTAGGTGGATCGGCTTGGATCCACCGTATCATGATCCACCGTATCATGATGCCCGATCTTTCACAGCGAGAACCTGGGGTAGAGAATCCTCCCAACAACGCGATGACCGCAGCCTGGAGAAGAGGGAACGAATCCAGCAAGCAACGGATCGATGAACGATACGCCTCAAACCAAGAGCTAGACAATCCTTGACGAGCACAAGAACCTTCGCGGCAGATCAATATAGATAAACGGCAGCGCCGCCCCGGAGGGATGATACACGTGAACACACGCAACTAGGTAAAACCTAAACTTAGACTAAGCTTGAACTACCTAAACCCTAGCCGCCACCTCCTTATATGAGGGAAGGGTGGCGGCCAGCCCTTGCTGGGCTAGGCGCCCATATGGGCCTCCTAACTTGGTGGACGGCCCAAACCAAGACCGACTCGATTTATTTAAAATCCCTAATTTGCCAATATATGACAATTACAAAAACTAAGATAATTAAGCTGGTGGAGTCCTGAATCGGGGCTCCACATAGGCCTCCGTGCCCATATCAACCATGCTCAACTCCATCGCCTCCCAAGTCATCCTCAAGCGGTGGCGCCGTGGTGTTGATGAGAGCTAGGCTCGGCTCAACTTCGCCCTTGAGTTCACCTTGGCGATCTTCATCTTGAAGTGTGGGCGCTAAAGGCTTCTTGGTGGCTTGTGCTTGTAGCTTGTCGAAGTAGAGCTTCTTGGCGCTTGGCGTTGTGCATTGCCATGCCACATGACCCTTGGCCTTGCACACCTCACATAGGAGATTGGGACATTCCCGTGGAGGGTGGCCTTGTTGCTTGCACTTGTAGCATCGGAGTCCATAGGCATGTGACGAGGTAGGGGCCATTGTGGTGGTGGCACAAGAGGTGGAAGTCGCCTCATGAGGAAGGTATGCGTGATGTGCACTTGCCATCCTTGGAGTGGTAGGCACCCTATCATGGTGTTTGTCGCCTTCATGTCGAGGCTCTCGTCTTCGTGCTTCATCACCATGTCTTGATGAGTGTCGTCGAAGATCCGTGGAAGGTGTTGGTCGATGGCGCTCATGAAGTGGCTTGTGGCGGCGAGGCTCATGTGGTGACGTATGTCGATGACGGTCCTTGCCATGCCGAGATGATGGCTCATGCGACTTGGCATAGTGCTTGTGGCGCCTTGTGGAGCTTGGAGAAGAGTGTCGATGACGATCATGTTGGGGACGCTCTTGATGCTCCATATGATGAACTTGAAGTCGACGATCTTGTGCATAAGCACTCTCATGGTGGCGCTTTGTGGAGCTCGTAGACGAGTGTTGATGACGATCATGATGAGGACGCTCTTGATGCTCCATATGATGAACTCGCCGTAGATGATCATGTGCATAAGCACTCTCATGGTGGCGCCTCGTGGAGCTCGAAGAAGTGTGTCGATGGCGATCATGTTGGGGACGCTCTTGATGATCCATATGATGGTGCCATCGTTGAGGTCCTCTATCTTCATATGTAGCTCCATTGGCCAAGTAGGTGACTAGGTGAGGCTCCGCCATGGTGTCGATGTCGTAGGCGTGGCGTTGCTCCACCATGTCGTCCATGCTTGATGAGCCATTGTCGATGTAGAGCTCGTCGAAGTCGTCCTCAAAGTGGTGCTCCACCATGTCGTCCATGTCGAGGATGCTTGGGGAGCCATGGTCGTTGTCGAGCTCCTCGATGTCGGAGATGTCGGTGATGCTTGGGGAGCCATGGTCGTTGTCGAGCTCCTCGATGTCGGAGATGTCGGTGATGCTTGGGGAGCTATAGTCGGAGTAGAGCTCCACATGTTCCTCCACATCCACGGTGCTTGAGGAGGTATCTTCCTCGAAGTGCTCCATGTACTCCTCCGTATCTTCATCTTCGCTATCCATGTTAGCACGATGGTATCTATATGGTGTATGTTAGTGGAAGGAGACTACCTCGCACTCTTACCAAGGTAAGATAGTATTGAGGCCATCCACCAAGTCAAAAGTAAGATCAAGTGTATCGGGGACACACGCAAAACCACACGCAAAAGCTAGCAAATATGGTGTTAGGCGAGTGTTGTGGAAAGCCAAAAGACGAAATCCGAAATCAAGTGTATTGTCAAGAGTGGTGGAAATCCAAAAATTCAAATGTCAAAGCGATGATCACTATAAACACGGAAAAGATGTGTAACACACACACGGGATAATCGGGGTTAGTGCAACCAAAAGTGAGCGGAAAAGTGTATGTACGGATGCTCGGTGTCACACTAACACAAGGAGAGGCAAAGCTTTGGTTGCAAATGGAGAGACAACTAGATTCACACGTGACCTCTCTTCTCTTCTCTCTTTTTCTTAAAAGCTTGTAACTCTTTTGTATATGGTGACACTTGCACTCGTTGTATCTATGGTGGCACTTGTACTCTTTTGTATGTATGGTGCTCCTTGCACTCTTTTTGTGTTTTTGCGGCTTTTTCTCGCACTATGTAAGCGTTAGCTCGCTTTTGCTATCTTGCCACACGAGTTTTGCTTAGAAGCTTGACTCCACACTACACACGCACCTCACAATCGGGGCCACGTGCAATGTCTCGCAACACTTGATAAGCAATGCTCAATGGGATAGATCGCAAAAGAGGAGGGGTTACAAGGGGAATGCAAGTTATACCTAGATGAAAATGTTAGGCGGTGATGAACACACAACTTGCGATGAAGGTGGTGGTGTCAAGAGTACGGTTGCAAGTTCGGGGTGCCTCGGATGTCGTCACTTGCTTCGGAGCTGCGGGTTAGTTTCACAAACAAGGCACTCAAACCGGAACAAGCAAACACAAGTTAGCGGAAGAAAACGGTCAAAGTAGCTTGGCGGTGGTGGCGGTGGTATGCCGGTGGTGGTGGTGTCGATGCTCTTGCGGATGCGGCGGTGTTTGTTGGGGCCACGGTGGTGTTTGCCGGTGGTTGGGGATGATGGCGGTGCTTGCCGGCGGAGGAGAGGAGTGGCGGTGGTCGGCGGTGGAGGTGGAGGGGTGGCACCCGGTCCAGGGGCCGGTTGGACCGGACACAGGACCGGCCTGGCCGGTCACACGGCCGGTCGACCGGGTTCCGGGCTGGCCCGGCCGGTCTGCAGCCCGGTTGACCGGATTCTCAACCGGGACGCAGTTTCTCTCTCCTGTTCTTCACGAAAATCGACCAAATTGACCAAATCGGAGGGGAAACGATGGAATTGGGGGCTAAAAGTTGGGGAGATAGTAGATCAAGCACTCCAACACCAAATCCATGGACCAAAACCACTCAAAACGCAACCAAATCACAGATCGGTCCAAAGGCAAATTAGGGCTATTTTTTTGGGGGATTTTTTGGGAAATTTTCTAGGGACGAAATCGGGTGGGTGGAGGGTCAAATCCGCGGAAACCAAAGGCTGCTGATACCATATGATGAGGTCTAAGACCCCGTTTGTGGCCCGATCTTGCGGTTGACCCGAAATCCAAGGAGGGAGAGAGGGAGAGCGCGAGGAACACGAAGAACACGAAGAACTCACGCACGCACACCAACCCGATACAATCGATACTTACCCCCGTGGCTCGATGGACCACGCCAATAGAATCAACCCGGGAGAGACGCGGGGTAGAATCCCGGAGTGAGAGATCGGTGAGGGAGATGAATCAAGGAGTGGGAGAGAGAGTGGGTAGCACTAGAATCTCACACTCACAAATCCAATCATCCAACAAGGGTAGCCTTGATACAAAGGGGATGAAACCCTAGGGAGACAAAGCTCAAATCCATGTCTAAGCCTAAATCTTGTCTAAAGAGGTAAGGGGGCGACACGGGTGCTTATATAGGCATACAAGGCAGCATGGGTCGAAAAGGTACAAGTTGGTGGGTCAAACCCGACGGATCCGGTCACAGGGCCGGTTGGACCGGGTCTGGGACCGGCCCGTCCGGTCCAAACCGGATTCTGGACCGGGCGGTGACCGGGCGGGGCTTCGGGGGCCCCGGGATTGCGTCCGGATGGCACGAGCGGAGAATCCGGTCGAAACCGGGCAGCCCGGTCTGGGGGCCGGTCAGACCGGGCCTGTGACCGGGTGGGCCGGTCATAGGGCCGGTTGACCGGGCCTGGGACCGGCCGGCCTTCCTCCTCCCGCCTCTTCTTCCTCTTCCTTCCTTCTTCTTCTTCTTCCTTCTTCCTTGCACCATGATGAATGGCTCCTCTTCCCTTCCCTCGCTTCCTTGCACCATGGGTGTTCCTCCTCTCCGGTTCCTCGATGATCCTTGTACCTAATGATATGTAGCACACCGATATGAGGTAGCATTCCATTCAAGGTATTGACGAGGTCGAGTATCGAGAGGAAGGAGTTCACCTTGTCGCGTGTAGCGTGGGTGAGGGTTGAAGGTCCACTTGGGGGACTCTTTGGCCATGGTGTAGCGTCGACGATAGGCGGGGCTGCACTTGACGGTCTTGAGGTGGAGGTGTCCGAAGGCCACCCCGCATCAGTATTGAGCTAAGAAAGCTTCACCATTACTTACCTATGAAGAAAATTAAGTTTACCAACTTAATTTTGGTGAATGAAGAGGTAAAAATGAGGTGGGAAGGAGGGGCAACAGGACCAGATCCAGATTTGGTGGGAGGTGGTGGTGGAAGAGTGTTTGGGGAAAGTGGGTGGCACATGTGAGTGGAGGGGTGAAAAGCAGGAAATGGTCCCAGGTTAGCAGTGGCGCACCACCTAGCCGTGCGCCACTTGCTAGGGTGACATAGCAATGGCGCCACGCTAGGTGGTGCGCCACTACTAAGCCTCTCATCTCTAAAGGGGCTGCGGCCACCCCCTAGCAGATGGCGCACCTAATGCCATGCGCCATAGGTAAGCTATGTAGCAGTGGCGCACCACCGAAGTGCGCCATTGCTAAGCCTATCATCTCTAAAGGGGCTCGGACACCTCCTAGCGAGTGGCGCACCTCACCAACGTGCGCCATAGGTAAGAAATTTAGCGAGTGGCGCACCCCCAGAGACGTGCGCCACTACTAGGTTGGGGGAGGAGCTGGCCTCCTGTCAGCACTTAGTTATGGCGCACCACAATCAAGGTGCGCCACTACTACTTTTGTAACAGTGGCCCACCGTTTTGTGGTGCGCCACAGCTAAGTAGTGGTGGCGCACGGCAGTCATGGTCCGCCACTGCTGGCAGTCTTACGGCTAGGCCTTTTCCTAGTAGTGCTCATTCCCCCTTGTATTCATCAAGAAGCTTGCTCTCTAGGGTTCCTTGTAAACCCTAGGTGGGCAAGAGTGGTCCGGAAGCATCCAGGCTGTGGATTTGCTCCTGACAAGATTGTGAAGGTTTGGAGGCTACCTCAAAGTCTACCACAAGTGAGTGAGCTATTCCTTCGTGGGATAGGCTCCGGAGAATAGGGTGAGCCTTCGTGGCGCGGGGAATCCTTCGTGGGACCTCCACTCCTCCAAACGTGATGTACCTTCTTGCAAAGGAAGGGAACACGGGAATAAACCCTCGTCTCCGCGTGCTATCGGTTATCTCTAACCGAACTCTTTACTTGTGATTTAACTGCTGTGAGAGCCTTCGTGCTCGAGTTAGTTGTATCCTCATATAGGTTGTCTCACCTAGTTTGCATTAGGCTCACCTTTATATTCCACAAAGCCTAATATTGCAAAGAAAGAATTAAAATCTGTAGAAACCTATTCACCCCCCTTCTAGGTTTACCATCTCTGAACTTTCAATTGGTATCAGAGCCTGGACTCTTATTAAGGGCTTCACCGCCTTAAGAGTGAGATGGAGAAACTATTCGAGGGTCTGGATGAAGACTCTAACCTTTCGGTTAGAGAAATGAAATCTAGATTCTTGGCATATGATGCCGAGAAGAAGAAAAAGGAGGATGAACTACAAAGCCAAATGGCAGAGATGATCGCCATGCTTAAGAACTTGACTAGTGGGAATCCTAGTGGGGCTTCGGCCTCTAAAGGAAGTTTCCATGAAGTCAACCATGACTATCCCAAAAACACTTCACCCATGCCTCATATAAACCATAGTGGGACCGTTCCCCATTTTGATGGAACTCACTTTCCTTTTTGGAAATCTGCTATGGAATCTCATATTCGCAGCTGCAGTGTGGAGCTATGGGAGATCATTGTTCATGGATACCGGGAGCCACATGATCCCGTTCATTTGACCTCCACCGAGTTCTACAACCGTCAACTCAATGCCTCCGCACGTGACAAGATTAGAAGTGGCATCAACCGCAAGCTCCTTGATCAAGTCAATGACATTGACTCCGCTAAAGAGTTGTGGGATCGGATCGTAGTACTCCAAGAGGGAACCGATTTGATCCAATCAGCTCTTTATGAGACCGCAAAGCAAGAGGCCACCATGTTCATGATTAGAGAAGGAGAATCCGTGGCCGACGCCTATGCAAGGCTTGGTGCTCTTAAAGTGAGGGTCAAGGGACTTGGTGTTGAGAAGTACAATGATGGCTTCGAGATGAATGAAGCATTCATAAAATCCAAGGTCATTGCCATGATTGCAGTCAAGCAAGAAGACACCAACCTTGCACTCAACTTGCAAATCATTACCATGAGTGCCGATCTGAATTCCGATGATCTAGTCTCATATGTGGCCGCCAATGTAAACATGGCCAAGACAGGAAAAAGGCTCATGGCGATGAACCGTGTGGATGAAGCCTCACGCAACCATGAAGCATCACACAACCTTGCTCTGAAAGCTAGAGCTGACTATGGAAGAGAAGAAGACTATGAAATTGAAGAAGATGAAGAGATGACTTCAACTAGTGACATTGGTACCGACTTTGCTTTCTTTGCCAAGAAGTACAAGGCAAAGTTTCCAATGCTCAATGACAAGAAGGAGAAGAGAACTTGCTACAACTGTGATGAAGATAGCCACTTTGCAAATGAGTGCCCTTATGAGAAAAAGGTAGACAAGCCAAAGTTTGTCAAAGGGGTCAAGCCAAGATTGAAGCCAAACCCAATCAACGATCGATACTAGAAGAACAAGGGAAGAGCTTTTGTTGGGGCCGAGTACATCTCCGATGAAGAAGAAGAAGATGAGGAGAAGGAGGCCGGAGTGGCCAAGGACTACTCCACGGAGAATGATGTCGGTTCTACCTTCATGGCAAGAATGACTCAAGATGATGACTCCGATTATTCTCTCCCCTCTATGATCGTTGGCTCTTGTCTAATGGCAAGAGAAACCAAGGGGTATCCCTCCGGTGGTCCAAAATGGGTGTTTGATAGTGGATGCACCAATCATATGACCGGAGGAAGATGTGTGC
>NC_061510.1:190584546-190625487 GCF_022539505.1 Lolium rigidum | reverse complement strand
CTAATTGGGCCGGCCCACTTGCTTTAAGGTGGACCCCACCCACTACTGGGTCGGCCCACTAACCAGTTGGGTCAGCCCAATTGCTTTTGTGGTGGACCCCACGTACTAAATGGGCCGGCCCTTTAAGTGGAAAGTGGGACACACCTGTGTTTTTGGCCCGGCCCACTATCTTGTTGGGCCGGCCCACTTGCTATATGGTGGACCCCACATACTAAATGGGCCGGCCCTTTAACAAGAAAGTGGGACCCACCTGTGCTTTTGGCCCGGCCCACTATCTTGTTGGGCCGGCCCACTTGCTACATGGTGGACCCCACATACTAAATGGGTCGGCCCTTTAAGAGGAAAGTGGGGCCCACCTGTGCTTTTGGCCCGACCCACTATCTTGTTGGGCCGGCCCACTAGCTATATGGTGGACCCCACATACTAAATGGGCTAGCCCTTTAACTGGAAAGTGGGACCCACCTGTGTTTTTGGCCCGGCCCACTATCTTGTTGGGCCGGCCCACTTGCTATATGGTGGACCCCACAATATATACTAAATGGGCCGACCCTTTAACTGGGAAGTGGGACCCACCTTTGTTTTTGGCCCGGCCCACTATCTTGTTGGGCCGGCCCACTTGCTATATGGTGGACCCCACATACTAAATGGGCCGGCCCTTTAACAGAAAGTGGGACCCACCTGTGCTTTTGGCCCGGCCCACTGGCTTGTTGGGCCGGCCCATTTGATCTAATGTGGACCCCACGTACTAAATGGGCCGGCCCGATAGCAGGAAAGTGGGACCCACATGCTAATTGGGCCGGCCCACTTGCTTTAAGGTGGACCCCACTTGGTAAATGGGTCGGTCGGATAACAGGAAAGTGGGTCCCACATGTCTTGTGGGCCGGCCCTTTTGCCTGTTGACCGGTCAAATGAGTGCATTCGGCCCGGCCCACATGCTTAGTGGGCCGGCCCATTAAAGTTTTGACCAGTCAACCTTAGAGGTTAGGCCCGGCCCACGTAACTAATGGACCAGCCCGGCTATATAGTTGACCGGTCAAACAAAGTCAGCTGGCCCGGCCCGCAAACTTAATGGGCCGGCCCGCTTAAGACGTGGCGAGCCTCGTGTGGGCCTACCATCTACCACGGGGTTTCGGCCGGTTAACGTCGTTAGCCGCCGGTTAACGGCGTCCGCCACGTGTCGGTTTGCATGACGTCAGCAGTCAACGGGCTCCCGGAAACACTTCTGCAACGGTCCGATTTTCCGTGGCGGAAGGGCGCCCAAGCGCGACGGACCGAAAAAATCGTCGTAGGACTTTGCCTGACGCAGTTTCGACAACATAACCCATATCGTCGGGTTAGGCCCATAGGCGACGAAAAATACCCCTTAGCGGACGATTTTGAGACGTTGTCTATCAGAACTTTTCTTGTAGTGTACCGCTTTTACACTAAATAGAGCGCCATCATAATCCATTGAAATGACACCATATGAGTTATGGCATGGGTATAAACCCTAATAGTCCTTTCTTAAATTTTGGTATGCGTAGCATAAGTAAATGAGTTTACAACCAAAATTGGATGAATGTCTTTGTTGGTTATCCCAGAGAATTGATTGGGAATTCTTTCCACTATGAAGTCAAAGACAAAAGTGTTTGTCGATGTTTCTTACTTATTTCCAAGAAATTGTTTTCTAGCGAAGTATTTGAGTGGGAGGACAATGGAACTTGATAAGGTTTATGAACCTGAGCATGATGATCAGAGTAGCGCAGCATCGGAAATGGTTCCAGAAGCGGCCACGACGATCATGGCTCTCATGTCTACAAAGTGTTATAGCCATGGAGATCAAAGTACCTATTGAACCTTGTAGATGTGGTTTACTTTGTAATCAAATAAATGATTTGTGGACAAAGGATTATTTCTGAACAATGATAAACCAACTACATACAAATAAGTTATGATGGGCCCTGACTCCGTTAAAATGGCTATGCGCCATGAAATCCAAAATAGGTGAATATTTTTGAAAGTAAATGGATCTATAAAATTGATGGACTTGGATGGAATATCCTTGAATAAGCTCGACTTGTCAAAAAGTTGTTTACGACAAAGTTCAAAGAGTTCACTACGATAAGATTAGATCTTTCGTAGCAATGCTTATAGTCTATGTGGATTATTCTAGTAATCGCTACATATTTCTTTTATGAGATATGATAGTAGGATGGTAGAAATACATTCTTTACCAGAAGTGTGTATGAAGGATGTATACTAAGATACAAACCAAAGAGTTATGGTAGTCCGTGGAATACTAGATAGGTATACAAACTTCACTGGATGAAGTAAGTATCACGGAGTTGGAATCTTCACCGGATGAAATAATCAAAGAGTTTTGATTTCATCAGAAATGATGAAGATGCTTGCATTTGCAAGAAATTAAGTGGGAGCGCTGAGACATATTTATAATATTATATGTGGATGACATATCATTGATTATAAATGATGTAATTATATACTTGATGTGATTAAAAGGTTTCATTGAGAATTAACTTCAATGAAAGGATATGGACTGAAACATATTTAGTGTCAACATCTATGAAGATAGATTGAAACACATAATAAGTTTAAGTCAAAGTACATAGAATGAATATTGAAATAGTTCGATATGAAAATATTAAGAAGGTGTTCTTTTCCATGTGAAGGTTTAACAAGACTTGAGTGTATTTGACACTCGATGAGTAAAAACACATGAGTAATTTTAGATCACGAATAATATGTACAAAATCAGATGTCATATGCTCTAAAGTGTTACGAGCATATACCAGAATGATTCATGTAATGATCATTGGACAACAGTAAGAATATCCCTGAGTGCTTTAGAAGAACCAAGGATATATATATATATATATAGTTTTGTATGGGTAATGACAAACAAATCGTTGTAAGGTGCTGCACCGATATTAGTTTGGTCACATATAAAAATAAATTTCAATCTCAATTAGGCTAAGTGTTGATTAAAAGGTGGCACAATGAGCTAGAAGAATTCTATGCTAGATTTTAAATATTGTGATTGAATCTACAGACAAAGGCAGAGCATGTCATTGTTTTGACAATGACTGAGGATGTTAAGTCAAGGAGTTCTTTGAGAACTTGGTGTAGTTCCGATAGTGTCAGAACTTTGTAGCTATATTGTGTGTGACAATATTAGTGACATATTTCAGACCACCGAATTAAGGTTCCACCAGAAGACTGAACATATACGATAAATGCCGACTCTTTTGGAAAATGAGTGATGCGTGGAGATGCCAATGAATTGCAAAATACATACGTTTCTGAGTATGTCAGATTCGTTGACTGAAACCTCTCCTGTGAGCAAAACATGATAAGCACCATAAGGCCAAGGTGTTACTCCCTCCGTTCCATTCTATAGTGCCTATAATTTTTTGGCACGAAAATTAGCACAAGAGTGTTCTTTACACAATATCCCCTAGATTAACGTTTTGAGATCAGAGTAAAATGAGAGAAATCGGTAACTTCCTAAATTAACATAACAAATCCCACAAATCTCTCTGGTTGACTCTCCATATATGTGCAGCCATGTTATATTAGGGAAATAAAAATATTGCTTCCTAAATCTAAGGAATCGTTGGGATCATGCATTAGGAATCTCAATTAATTGTTTCCTTTTTGTATGGATTTTTTTCACGCATATCGTGTGGGAGCTGACTGATGGAGGTGGAAATTGAAAAAAGTGCAAAGCTACAACCTTACATTCGGAAACAAATGCCAAAAATCTATAGGCATTATAGGAAGGAATGGAGAGAGTATCTATTTACAAATGTAAACTAGATTATTGACTCTAGTGCAAGTGGGAGACTGTTGGAGATATGCCCAAGAGGCAATAATAAATTAGTTATTGTTATATCTTAGTGTTCATGATAAATGTTTACATCCCATGCTATAATTGTATTAACCGAAACATTGATACATGTGTGTTATGTAAACAACAAGGAGTCCCTAGTAAGACTCTTGTATAACTAGCTTGTTGATTAATAGATGATCATGGTTTCGTGATCATGAACATTGGATGTTGTTAATAACAAGTTTATGTCATTGGGTGAATGATATAATGGACATACACCCAAATAAGCGTAGCATAAGATCAAGTCATTAAGTTAACCTTGCTATAAGCTTTCGGTACATAGTTACCTAGTCCTTCGACCATGAGATCATGTAAAACACTTACACCGGAAGGGTACTTTGCTTACATCAAACGCCATTGCATAAATGGGTGGTTATAAAGATGAGATTAAGTATTCGGAAAGTATGAGTTGAGGCATATGGATCAAGAGTGGGACTTGTCCATCCCGATGACGGAGAGATATACTCTGGGCCCTCTCGGTAGAATGTCGTCTAATTAGCTTGCAAGCATGTGACTGGTTCACAAGAGATGACATACCACGGTATGAGTAAAGAGTACTTGTCGGTAACGAGGTTGAACAAGGTATGGAGATACCGATGATCGAACCTCGGACAAGTAAAGTATCGCGTGACAAAGGGAATCAGTATTTTATGTGAATGGTTCTTTCGATGACGAAGTCAATATGTGGGAGCTATTATGGATCTCCAGGTCCCGCTATTAGTTATTGATCGGAGAGGAGTCTCGATCATGTCCGCATAGTTCTCGAACCGTAGGGTGACACACTTAAGTTTTGATGTCGTTTTAAGTAGATATGGAATATGGAATGGAGATCGAATGTTGTTCGGAGTCTCGGATGGGATCCGAGACATCACGAGGAGGTTTGGAATGGTCCGGAGAATAAGATTCATATATGGGAAGTCATTTTCCGGGGTTCGGAAAAAGTCCGGTGTTTTGACCAGAGCTTCTAGAAGGTTTTCGAAGGACCGAAATAGTCCGGAATATTATGGAAGGTTCCGGAAGTGTCCGGGATGACCCGGGCTGTCTAAGGAAGTCCGGAGGGTTCCATAATAGGTGAAACCACGTTGCCTTAAGGGAAAATGAGTCTTTCCTTAATGCAATTTCGGAATTGGCAAAAGAGTCCGAGTAGGAGTAATTTTTTGGAACCGGAAACCTGTCGGAACTCAGTCAAACTTGGGGGCAGGTTTATGGACGACCCAGGGGGCTTGGCCACCTATTTAAAGGGACCAAGAGGCACCCCAAGGGAACCTCAAGTCGCAGCCCTAGCTCCCCAAGTCGCGGCACCACCCTGCGCCCAAACCCTAGCTACTCCCTCCTCCTCCTTCTTCTCCCGCAGCGCTTGCGGCGAAGCCCTGTCGGAGATCTCCACCACCACCGTCACCACGCCGTCGTGCTGGCGGGATTCCGAGGAGGATCTACTACATCCGCTGCCCGCTGGAACGGGGAGAAGGACGTCGTCATCAACACCGTACGTGTGACCGAGTGCGGAGGTGCTGCCCGATTGTGGCACCGTCAAGATCTTCTACGCGCTTTTGAAAGCGGCAAGTGATCATCTACATCCACCACGAGATTTATCTCGTTTACGCTTAGCGATCTTCGAGGGTATGTTGATCTTCACCTCGTTGCTACCATCTACTAGATTAGATCTTGGCTTGTTATTCGTTCTTGCGGTAGGAATTTTTTGTTTTCTATGCTACGAATCCCAACATCTACAACCTCTCAGGGGGTTGTAGTATAGTCCCACCCTATATATATAACTAATATCTATTCTACAACCTCTTGGTTTGTATATAGGTTTGATGGTTTAGGGGTTAGGTTTAGGGTTTAGGGAGGATGATTTTTTACCTATCGCAATGTCATATGCATGCACGTACGTGGATGATATTCTTTTAGGGAGGAAATAAATATTTACTTTTAGTATCGTGTTGCTAAGGATTTGAACCAATGTTTTATTTACAAGTTTGTTACCACTTGGAACTGTTATTGTATGCATGATCTGTAGGGTTCATAGCATAGAAAACAAAAAATTCTACCGCAAGAACGAATAAAACCAAGATCCAATCTATGGAAAAGCCAAGATGTAATCTATGAGATCGGAGCAACGAGATAGATGAGAAACTAACACTCGAAGATCCAAAGCCTTCACGAGATCTGATCTCGTGGTTGATGAAGAGGTTCCTTCCGGTGCTGCGATCCGACAGCACTTCTGTACTCGGTTACACGTAAGGAGTCGATGAAGACCTTCCTCTCCCGTTCTAGCGGGCAGCGGAGGTCGTAGATCCCCTCGGAATCTCAGCAGCACGACGACGTGGTGGTGGTGGTGGAGGAGAAATTCTGGCAGGGCTTCGCCAAGCCGGCGCAGGAAATATGAGGAGGGAGGAGAGGTGGCAGCTAGGGTTGGAGGGAAGGGGTGGGATGTTCCCCTGCCCCTTCCCCACTTTATATAGGGGGAGGGTCCGCCAGGGCAGCCTTGGCCCCTCTTCCAAGCCCTAGGGCTGGCGCACAAGGGAGAGGGGGGAACTTGCCCCCCAAGTATCCCCCTTTTAGGGTTTCCCCTAAACCCTAAGGGGTTGGCTGGCCTGGGCCTTCAGGCTATGGTGTGCCTGGCCCATTAGGGCTAGGCAGCACCCCCTTGGTTCATATGGCCCCTCCCTGGGTCATGGGCCCACCAGTGGCCCCTTTGGAACCATCTAGAAACCCTCGAGTGTTCCATCGGAAAATTCTCGAACTTTTCCAAACCCCAGAAAATAACTTTCCTTATATGAATCCTATTCTACGGACCACCTCGGAATGTCCTGGATCCCATCCGAGACTCCAAACAATATTCGGTCTCCATCTCATATTCCATATCTACTTAAACAACATCGAACCTCAAGTGTGTCACCCTACGGTTCGCGAACTATGCAGACATGATCGAGAGACCTCTCCGATCAATAACCAATAGCGGGACCTGGAGATCCATAATGGCTCCCACATATTCAACAATGACTTCATGATCGAAAGAACCATTAACATACAATACTGATTCCCTTTTTCGCACGATACTTTACTTATCCAAGGTTCAATCATCGGTATCTCCATACCTAGTTCAACCTCGTTACCGATAAGTACTCTTTACTCGTACTGTGATATGACATCCCTTGTGACCTAGTCACATGCTTGCTAGCTAATTGGATGCCATTCCACCGAGAGGGCCCATATTATATCTATCTATCATTTGGATGAACAAATCCAACTCTTGATCCATGTGCTTCAACTCATACTTTTAGAATACCCAATGCCATCTTTATAACCACCCAGTTACGAAGTGGTGTTTGATGTCATCAAAGCATCCCTCTGGCGTTGGTGATTAACATGATCTCATGGTCGAAGGATTAGGTTACTACGTATTTGAAAGCTTATAGCAAAACGAACCTAATTACTTGATCTTATGTTATGCTTACTATGGGTGTGTGTCCATCACATCATTCTCCTAATGATATGATCCTGTTATTAATAACATCCAGTGTTCATGATCATCTATTAATCAACAAGCTAGTTAAACGAGAGGCTTACTAGGGACTCTGGTTTGTTTACAAAACACACATGTATCAATGTTTCCACTTAATACAATTATAGCATGGGCACTAAGATATAACAATAACCACTTTATTATTGCCTCTAGGGCATATCTCCAACAGTCTCCCACTTGCACTAGAGTCAATAGTCTAGTTTACATTTGTAAAGATCTAACACCGTGGCCTTCTGGTGCTCATCATGTTCTGCTAATGGGAGAGGTTTTAGTCAACAAATCTGACACGCTCAGAAATGTATGTATTTTGCAATTCATTTGCGTCTCCACGCATTACTGAAAAATGAGTCGGCATTAATCGTATATGTTTGGTCTTCTAGTGGAACCTTAATTCCGCTGTCTGAAATATGTTACCAATATTGTCAAACACAATATAGATTCATAGTTCTGATACTACCAAAACTACACCAAGTTCTAAAATAACTCCTTGACTCAAACACCCTCGGTTATTGTCCAAACAATAATACTCTACCTTCGTTTGTAGAATCTGTTACATATTTTAGAACTCATCTAAATCTAGCATAGACTTCTTCTAGTCCATTGTGCTACCTTTTAATGAACACTTAGCCTAGTTGAGAATGAAATTGATTTTTATATGTGACCAAACTAATATCGGTGCACCACCTTACAACGATTTGTTTGTCATTACCGTATACAAAACTATATATATATCCTCGGCTCTTCCAAAGCACTCAGGGATATTCTTACGGTTGTCCAATGATCATCATATGAATCACTCTGGTATATGCTCATAACACTTTAAAGCACAAGACATATGATTGTGTACATGATATTCGTGATCTAAAATTACTCATGTGTTTTTACTCATTGAGTGTGAAATACACTCAAGTTTTGTTAAACCTCCACATGGAAAATAACACCTTCTTGACATTTCCATATTGAGCTACTTCAATATTTCTTCTGTGTATTTTCATTTAGACTTATTATGCGCCTCAATCTATCTTCATAGATCTTGACGCTAAATATGCTCTTAGTCCATATCCTTTCAATGAAATTAATTTCCAATGAGACCTTTTAATTACATCAAGTACAAGATTACATAATTTCTAATCAACGATATGTCATCCACATAAAGTATTATAAATATGTCTCAACTTTCCCACTTAATTTCTTGCAAATGCAAGCATCTTCATCGTTTCCGATGCAATCACAACTCTTTCATTATTACGTCCGGTGAAGATTCCAGTTTCGTGATACTCACTTCATCCAATGAAGTTTGTATACCTATCTAGTACACCTTTAATACACATTTTTGCTAAGGAATGTATTTATGCCATCCTACTAACATATCTCATAAAACAAATATGTAGCGATTACTAGAATAATCCGCATAGACTATAAGCATCGCTACGGAAGATCTAATCTTATCGCAGTCAACTCTTTAAACTTTGTCGTAAACAACATTTCGACAAGTCGAGCTTCTTCAAGGATATTACATCCATGCCCATAAATTTTATAGATCCATTTACTTTCAAAAAAGAATTTATTCCTTCGGAAGGTTTACCAAGCTCCAATATTGATTATAGATACTATATTGGATTTCATGGCACTTAGCCACTTTAATAGAGTCAGGGCCCATCATAGCTTCTTTGAATGCAATTGGTTTATCATTGTTTAAAATCAATCATTTGTCCTAAAATCATTTATTTGATCACAAAGTAAACCATACCTACAAGGTTCAATAGGTATTTCGATCTCCATGGCTATAACACTTTGTAGACATGGGAGCCATGAGCATCGTGGCCGCTTCTGGAACCATTTCTGACGCTGTGCTACTCTGCTCATCATGCTCAGGTTCATCAACCTTATAGAGTTTCATTGTCCTCCCACTCAAATATTTCGTGAGAAATAACTTGTTGTAAATAAGCCACAAACATTGACAAACACTTCTGCCTTCGACTTCATAGTGGAAAGAATTCCCAATTAGGTTTCTAGGATAACAAACAAAGACATTCATCCGATTTTGGTTGTAAACTCATTTTCTTCTACTATGCATACCAAAATTTAAGAAAAAGACTGTTAAGGTTTATACCCATGTCATAGCTCGTATGCTGTCATTTCAGTGGATTATGACGGCGCTCTATTTAGTATAAAAGTGGTAGTCTCTAAAGCATAATCCACAAAAATATAATGGCATCATTTTATTTAATCTCACCATTAATCCAACAAGGTTTGGATACGTCTCTCGAATACTCCATCATAACTATGGTGTTCCGAGAAGCGTGAGTTGTGGAACAATTTCGCAACTCTCTTAGATGTTCGCTAAAACTCGTAATTCAAATATTTCCACCATGAACCAATCATAGATATTTTACTTTTCCATTACGATGATTTCAACTTCGTCCTGAAATTTATTTGAATCTATTCAAATGTTTCACACTTCTTCCTTATGGAATAAATATATCCATATATATGCACTCAATTCATTGTTGGAAGTTTTATGAAGTAGAAGAATCTTCCGCACACAACTATGCCCAATGAACCATATACATCATCATGTATGTTTTCACTAAGCTAGTTGCCCGTTCAACCGTTGGCGTATGAACAATGTTTTAATTATTCTTCTTAGAAAATATTTGCAAGTGCCAAACGATTCAAAATTGAATGACTCCATAAATCCATTTGCATGGAGTTTCTTCATGTGTTCCTTTCTAACATGACCTAAATGGCGGTTCCACAAACAAGTGGAATTCAAATCATTTGCCTTATGACATTTTAGCGTCAGTGTTATGCATGTGTGTTGCACCATTAAGATTTACAATAACTTATCCATCATACATGGATTATGGTCATAATTTAAACAACTCATTGCTTTCATTGGACCAGAGCAAAATAACAATTATTAAGTTCTTTAGAATAAATATCAAGGGCTAGGTAAAATTCTAACGACGAACACAACAACACTTTATTTTGTTCTAGACGTGCATTGTTACCACATTCCTTGTCAGTCACTTAGGCCATTGTATTCTTGTATTGCGTTGTATTGTATGACACCTCATACCAACCAATATAGTACAAATATGATGGGTTCGTTGCATGGAAAATAAAAATTTCCTACCGCGAATAAGAACAAAACCAAGATCCAATCTAGGAAGAGGCAAGATCTAATCTATCAAGATCGAAGCAACGAGATGAATGTGAGACTAACCCTCGAAGATTCCAAAGCATACGAGATTAGATCTCGTTGTTGATGTAGTCGATCGTCTAGTGCTGCAATCCGGCAGCACTTCCGTACTCGGTCGTGCGTAAGGTGTCGATGAAGCCCATCCTCTCCCCGTGCAGCGGGCAGCGGGGGTGTGGTAGATCCCCTCAGAATCCCAGCAGCACGACGGCGTGGTGGTGGTGGTGGAGGAGAAAAACTGCAGGGCTTCGCCAAGCCGGTACAGCACTATGGAGGAGAGAGGGGGGCGGCCAGAGCTAGGTCTGATCGGGGTGAGCGCCCCCTGCCCCCTCCCCTCTTTATATAGGGGGGGAGGTCGGTTTGGGTGGCCCCCCAATGCCCAAAACCCATCTAGGGCCGGCGGCCAAAAGGGGGAGGGGGAATTCTACCCCCCAAGTTGATCCCCCCTAGGGTTTTGGGGAAAACCCTAAGGGTGGCCGGCCTGGGCCTTGAGGGGCATGTGCCCCTAGCCCATTAGGCTAGGGTGCATCCCCTCGGCCCATGCTAGCCTCCTAGGGTCGTGGGCCCACTGGTGGGACCCCCGGAACCTTCTAGAACCTTCTAGAACCTTCTCGGTCTTTCACCGGAAAAATCCCGAACTTTTCCGAAACCTAGAAATCAACTTTCCTTATATGAATCTTATTCTCCGGACCATTCCGGACCTCCTCGTGATGTCCTGGATCCCATCCGAGACTCCGAACAAACTTCGGACTCCATCTCATATTCCGAATCTACGTATGCGACATCGAACCTTAAGAGCACCACCCTACGGTCCGTGAACTATGCAGACATGGTCAAGACTCCTCTCCAACCAATAACCAATAGCGGGACCTGGATGTAACGGCCCCAGATATACCCCTATTAGATTTGCTTGTTCTTTTCCTTTTTAAGCATCATCATGCATCATGCATCCCATCATCCATGTTTTTATCAAATAAAATTATTTTCTAAACCCTAATTATTTTATTTTCCCCTCTCATATGGTTTAATCTAATAAACCCTCCTCTATGCCTTTTCCTTTAACAAAAACGTATCCCTCTCCCTGGGCTCTTTTCTCTCTGGCCCTTTTTCTTTTCTTTCCTGCCAGCCTAGTTTCTTCCTTCCTCCCCTAGCCCAGTCGAAGCCCATCTCTTATTCCAACCCACCCGATGGCCCGTTTCTTTCTCCTCCGAGCCTATCTTCTCCTCCCGGCCCGTACCTCTTCGCGAGCGAGAGGCTTCTCGCTTGTTGTCGTCTACCTCACGGTGAGCAGGCACATGGCGTGGCTGTGGTCCTCACCCTTCACCCACTGCTGCGTTTCCTCCTCCCCTTTTAAGCCGCGCCCTAGGGCCCCGAAGGAACCCTAGCCTCTCTCCCACCTACCGCCGCCCCTCCCCTTCTTCCTCCACCCCTTTTTCTCCTTTCTCTGTAAGCAACGAAGGAGAAAACGTCCCCCACAGCACCTCCTCCACCTCGCCATGGCGCCGCCGCTGCAGACCATCCCCCGCCGTCCCGAGGGCACCGACGGATGCGCCTCGTCGCCCTCTCCATCCTCCCCAAAGGAATCGAACCGGGAGAGCTCCAATCACCGGCAAATTCGCCGATTCCGCCTCCAACTCCGACGAGGAAGTCGTCGATTCCATCGCCGTCGTGCCTCCTCTGGCCCGGCCGTGACCTGCAACACCTTCCTGGTGAGTTTTCGCACCGCCTAGCTCCCCTCGTCGTCCTCCTATCGCTCTCATACTCCCCGCCGGCGTTGACCGCCTCACTTCCCCACAGGACCTCGTCTCTGGCCGTTCTCTGGTGGTGCCCCGGTCTTTTCTCCGCCCGCTACAGGTCCTCGGCGTCGCTGTGCATGTCCAGCACCCTCGCGCCCTTCCCAGTTCGCTCGTCTCCGATGTTCCCGTGTCCGTATGCAAGTTTCCGCCATGGCTGTAGCTCCGCTCGTTTCTACTTCAACTAGGCCCGAAGCCCATGTTCATCAACACCAGCAACCACAGCCCAGTGGTAGCATCCCTGATCCTCAACCAGTGCGGCCTGAGTTCAAATTCCGATCTGGGCAATTAAACCACACCTTTTTGGTGTTTTCTCTCCAGATCCATGGATGGGTCTTGGCCCAGCTCCTCCTATGCAGCCCATCGCCGGTGCGGCATCTAGCTCCACGTCGCCCTCTTGGTACGGATCCGGCCCGTCTCCCTCTCGACCCTTTTTCTGTTATTTTATTTTATCAAATCTCCCTAAATTCATATCTTCCAAGTTATAACTCGGAATAAAAAGTATTATATATGAAAATTGATAAAAAAAATGTGAGGAACATGAATATGCCATCCATATGCTTGTTTGCATCTCGCATCATGTCTTGCCGTGATAGTTTATGCATTTCACATCACATATATGCGGAGTATTCTCTCCAGATCCATGGATGGGTCTTGGCCCAGCTCCTCCTATGCAGCCCATCGCCAGTGCGGCATCTAGCTCCACGTCGCCCTCTTGGTACAGATCCGGCCCGTCTCCCTCTCTGACCCTTTTTTCGTTATTTTATTTTATCAAATCTCCCTAAATTCATATCTTCCAAGTTATAACTCGGAATAAAAAGTATTATATATGAAAATTGATAAAAAAAATGTGAGGAACATGAATATGCCATCCATATGCTTGTTTGCATCTCGCATCATGTCTTGCCGTGATAGTTTATGCATTTCACATCACATATATGCGGAGTATTCTCTCCGGATCCATGGATGGGTCTTGGCCCAGCTCCTCCTATGCAGCCCATCGCCGAGTGCGGCATCTAGCTCCACGTCGCCCTCTTGGTACAGATCCGGCCCGTCTCCCTCTCTGACCCTTTTTCTGTTATTTTATTTTATCAAATCTCCCTAAATTCATATCTTCCAAGTTATAACTCGGAATAAAAAGTATTATATATGAAAATTGATAAAAAAAATGTGAGGAACATGAATATGCCATCCATATGCTTGTTTGCATCTCGCATCATGTCTTGCCGTGATAGTTTATGCATTTCACATCACATATATGCGGAGTATTTCGGAACACCGACATGGTTTACTCCGCTCCGTTTAAGTTTGAAGTAGCGCACCCCTGCCATGATATGCCATGCTAATCAACATTTAACTTTGGCGGTAGAAATGCAACTCCAACTATAAATTGTTTGTCCGGGGTTCCGACTCCGATTAATTTGGATAAGTGCATCGCATCATCCTTGCCATGTCATGCATGCATATCATATCTGGAGCATGCCGATTCTTCTCCGTAGTTGTAAGAATTGCATCCGTTGTTTGTTGTAGCACTTTGCTTCTTCCCGGATAGGATCACGAAGTGGTGATGTGAGATACGACGAGTTCTCCGACAAGTTCTTCTGCAGCTTTCCACAGGCGAGCCCTCTCTCTTCACCTATTTACTCTCTCCCTCGCACTGCTATCCTTATGTTGCGATTCTTTATCGAGTCACGTGTCCTATTCCACTTGTTTACCATAATAATCCTATATGCACCATTCCTTATCCATAGCCGTTGCTTGATGTTTGAGCCTTGCGAGTCGTAGGCGTGTTTAGGATCTGTTGTTTATCTCGATCTGTTATCGGGATATGTTGGGTTGTTGGGAGGTTATCACATGCTATATCAGTTGTTGGAGATACACATGCTTTACTTATTTGTTAACAACTAAAACTGTAAGCAGAGGCATCTGTGAGCCCCTTTGCGAAAGCATCGGAACTTTGACTCGCTAATGTCCCCTAGGACCCGAGTTCTTGTTATCTGTTCCGAGATTGAGCGCTCTACCCATGCGTGGGGACGATTATTGGGACCCCCCTCACCCATTACCTTTTCTCAAGTCAGTTGAAAAGGGGGCCACAACCTTGGTTTTATTTGCCTATGCCATGTATGCCATGCTTTACTTACTGTTGCCTTCGGGTGTTTACTTCCTGTTGCCTTCGGGTGTTTATATTCTGTACTGTACCCCGCGGAACGTTTAGCGAAGTGTGTGGTTTGCACGCCTAGCCGTTAACGCAAACCCTTTGTCCGCTTCGGAGTACGGCCGGACTTCGTTACGGGTAGCTTAGTCGGGTGGCCCCCCTAGACTTTCTTGTTGAACTGGGAACGGTCTTGTTGTGAGACATCCACCTGTCGTAAGTGGGTCGAGCATGCGTATGGTTACATTTGGGCAACCCCTGCAGGGTGTACATCTTATCGATAAGCCGTGTTCGCGGTTATGGACGACTTGGAATTGTATAGCTTGATCATAGAACAACTTACACCTTTATGTTGTTAATAATAATTTGCTAATAACTTGATTAGTAATATAGCATTACTACAACCGATACCTAATAAAACTTGTCCACCGTTGAGTGCCTTTTACATTGCCTCTTCGCAATTGTTGAAGGGGATATGTGTATTTGGCTGGGTTATGTTTGTGTAGTATTTTATCTGTTACCTTATACGCTCTCTTATCTTCTCTGAGTAGACGGATGTTGTAGCGTGTCTCTATTGGTTATAGTTTTGCTGCCGCTAAACCTACCATATAGCCCCAGGCGATATATATTTATACTCGCTCGGCGAGCATAGCCATTTCTAGTCTCGCTAAGTACGTGCCGGAGTTCGTTCCTTGGTACTTACTCTCGCCTTTTCCCTTTCTCTTTTGCTTCCTTCCTTTTGTCGGCAACCGATGGCCCGACTTTGACAGGTACGAGATGACGACGTTAGCAAGGTTACCCTTCCGGCTTGGCCTCGGGCAGGGTTATGGACGCCATCGGTTATCTTCGGGACTCTTAGTCCAATTTGTATCTTGTCCGTACTCGGACGTATTCGATCTTCTGTATGATTTGGATCTTTGTATTGTATATTTGTATCTTGACTCGTTGGAGTCGTTGTTGTAATATATGTTTCTTGTGGGCTCTATTGTAATCTTGTTGTAATGTTACCGCTCGTGTTAATTCCTCTGGCATCACGTGTGTGATTCGTCGCGCATGTCGTGTCGGAGGGCGTCTCAGAATCGATATCGTGCGGATTTCGGCGGGATCGCTGGAATCCTCAGGATACCGGTTCCGGGGCGTCACAAGTTGGTATCAGAGCCTCAGGTTGACGGTACCCCACTAGTCCAGCCTGTAGGATAACCTTGCCAATGGACGCTAATGTGTAGAGTGTCAAAACTATTTTCTGAAAATTCGTTGGATAGATCTGAATAGCTCTATTTTTCTCCTTATATATATTCCTTCTCCTCTTACATTTGCGAGTTTGAGTCTTCTCTCTTATCTGTTTCTCTGAGTCTTAGGTTTCGACGTGGGTTGGACGATCTATGCCTTCACCTATTAGGACCGATCTCTGAAGATTTCTGACAGAAGAACATCACCGACGGCTAACCTTTGTCTTCTTTGTTGACCCCATCTCGGGTTATGTGATCCTTCCTCTATCCCTTGTGTTTTTGACCTCATGAACCTTCGATGCCGCTGTTTACCAAGATCGTCAATATGTATTCCTGGAGTTGGTTGCACGATTCTCTTATTCATGTACAGAGTAATACTTTGAGTGCGGGATGGAGTCGCGACCATACCGACTACTCTTATTATTCGCTCTTGTTACCTGAATGGGTGGATCAATGTGATCCTTATTCCTTCCATCTTTGTGTACGGCGCCTGATCATCTGCGACCGAGGCTTCCGACAGAAGCGCATCATCAACAGCGGAAAAACAACTCCTTGTTAGTGGTGTCGACCGATCTACATGGAGCAACAATTCTCGTTAGTGGTGTCGTGGAGACCGACACGTCACCTGAAGATCCGATAGTTCACCTCTCTCCCCCGTACCTTGAGGTGGAACCTCGGGGCGAGGTTCCTTGTTAGTGGTGTCGATTGTAACGGCCCCAGATATACCCCTATTAGATTTGCTTGTTCTTTTCCTTTTTAAGCATCATCATGCATCATGCATCCCATCATCCATGTTTTTATCAAATAAAATTATTTTCTAAACCCTAATTATTTTATTTTCCCCTCTCATATGGTTTAATCTAATAAACCCTCCTCTATGCCTTTTCCTTTAACAAAAACGTATCCCTCTCCCTGGGCTCTTTTCTCTCTGGCCCTTTTTCTTTTCTTTCCTGCCAGCCTAGTTTCTTCCTTCCTCCCCTAGCCCGAGTCGAAGCCCATCTCTTATTCCAACCCACCCGATGGCCCGTTTCTTTCTCCTCACGAGCCTATCTTCTCCTCCCGGCCCGTACCTCTTCGCGAGCGAGAGGCTTCTCGCTTGTTGTCGTCTACCTCACGCGTGAGCAGCGCACATGGCGTGGCCGTGGTCCTCACCCTTCACCCACCGCCGCGTTTCCTCCTCCCCTTTTAAGCCGCGCCCTAGGGCCCCGAAGGAACCCTAGCCTCTCTCCCACCTACCGCCGCCCCTCCCCTTCTTCCTCCACCCCTTTTTCTCCTTTCTCTGTAAGCAACGAAGGAGAAAACGACCCCCCACAGCACCTCCTCCACCTCGCCATGGCACCGCCGCCGCGACCATCCCTCGCCGTCCCGAGGGCACCGACGGATGCGCCTCGTCGCCCTCTCCATCCTCCCCAAAGGAATCGAACCGGGAGAGCTCCAATCGACCGGCAAATTCGCCGATTCCGCCTCCAACTCCGGCGAGCGAAGTCGTCGATTCCGTCGCCGTCCGTGCCTCCTCCGGCCCGGCCGTGACCTGCAACACCTTGCTGGTGAGATTTCGCACCTCCTAGCCCTCTTCTTCGTCCTCCTATCGCTCTCAAACTCTCCGCCGGCGTTGACCGCCTCACTTCCCCGCAGGACCTCGTCGCCTCGGACGTTCTCCGCCGGTGCCCCGGTCTTTGCTCCGCCCGCCACGAGTCCTCGCGCGTCGCTCGTGCATGTCCAGCACCCTCGCGCCCTTCCCGGCCCGCTGCGTCTCCGATGTTCCCGTGTCCGTATGCAAGTTTCCGCCATGGCTCGTAGCTCCGCTCGTTTCTACTTCAACTAGGCCCGAAGCCCATGTTCATCAACACCGAGCAACCACAGCCCAGTGGTAACATCCCCGATCCTCAACCGTCGCGGCTCGAGTTCAAATCCCGATCTCGGGCAATTAAACCACACCTTTTTGGTGTTTTCTCTCCAGATCCATGGATGGGTCTTGGCCCAGCCTCCTCCTATGCAGCCCATCGCCGTTGCGGCATCTAGCTCCACGTCGCCCTCTTGGTACGTATCCGGCCCATCTCCTCTTCAATCGAATCCTTTTCTCGTTATTTTATTTTATCAAATCTCCCTAAATTCATATCTTCCAAGTTATAACTCGAAATAAAATGTTTTCTATATGAAAATTGATCAGAAAAATGAGAGGAGCATTAATATACCGTCCATATACATGTTTACATGTCGCATCATGTCGCCACATGATAGTTTGTCCATGTTCACCTCACATATATGCGGAGTATTTCGGAACACCGACTAGGTTTCCCCGCTCCGTTTAACTTTGAAGTAGCGCACCCCTGCCATGATATGCCATGTTAATCAACATTTAACTTTGGCGGTAGAAATGCAACTCCAACATAATTTGTTTGTCCGGGGTTCCGACTCCGATTAATTGGATAAGCGCATCGCATCATCCTTGCCATGTCATGCATGCATATCATCTTGAGCATGCCGATTCTTCTCCGTAGTTGTAAGAATTGCATCCGTTGTGTGTTCCAGCATTTGCTTCTTCCCGGATAGGATCACGAAGTGTTGATGTGAGATACGACGAGTTCTCCGACAAGTTCTTCTGCAGCTTTTCACAGGCGAGCCCTCTCTCTTCACCTATTTACTCTCTCCCTCGCACTGCTATCCTTATGTTGCGATTCTTTATCGAGTCACGTGTCCTATTCCACTTGTTTACCATAATAATCCTATATGCACCATTCCTTATCCATAGCCGTTGCTTGATGTTTGAGCCTTGCGAGTCGTAGGCGTGTTTAGGCTCCGTTGTTTATCTCGATCCGTTATCGGGATATGTTGGGTTGTTGGGAGGTTATCACATGCTATATCGCTTGTTGGAGATACACATGCTTTACTTATTTGTTAACAACTAAAATTGTAAGCAGAGGCATCCGTGAGCCCCTTTGCGAAAGCATCGGAACTTTGACTCGCTAATGTCCCCTAGGACCCGAGTTCTTGTTATCCTGTTCCGAGATTGAGCGCTCTACCCATGCGTGGGGACGATTATTGGGACCCCCCTCACCCATTACCTTTTCTCAAGTCAGTTGAAAAGGGGGCCACAACCTTGGTTTTATTTGCCTATGCCATGTATGCCATGCTTTACTTACTCGTTGCCTTCGGGTGTTTACTTCCCGTTGCCTTCGGTGTTTATATTCTGTACCGTACCCCGCGGAACGTTTAGCGAAGCGTGTGGTTTGCACGCCTAGCCGTCGACGCAAACCCTCGAGTCCGCTCGAGTACGGCCGGACTTCGTCACGGGTAGCTTAGTCGGGTGGCCCCCCTAGACTTTCTTGTTGAACTGGGAACGGTCTTGTTGTGAGACATCCACCCGTCGTAAGTGGGTCGAGCATGCGTATGGTTACATTTGGGCAACCCCTGCAGGGTGTTCTTATCGATAAACCATGTCCGCGGTTATGGAAGACTTAGAATTGTATGACTTGATCATAGAACAATTTACACATTTATCTTGTTGCTAATAATTTGCTAATAAGTTGCGTAGTAATATAGCATTACTACAACCAATATCTAATAAAACTTGTCCACCGTTGAGTGTCTTTTACATTGCCTCTTCGCAATTGTTGAAGGGGATATGTGTATTTGGTCGGGTTATGTTTGTGTAGTATTTATCTCGTTACCTTATGCGCTCTCTTATCTTCTCTCGAGTAGACGGATGTTGTAGCGTGTCTCTATTGGTTATAGTTTTGCTGCCGCTAAACCTACCATATAGCCCCGAGCGATATATATTTATACTCGCTCGGCGAGCATAGCCATTTCTAGTCTCGCTAAGTACGTGCCGGAGTTCGTTCCTTGGTACTTACTCTCGCCTTTTCCCTTTCTCTTTTGCTTCCTTCCTTTTGCTCGGCAACCGATGGCCCGACTTTGACAGGTACGAGATGACGACGTTAGCAAGGTTACCCTTCCGGCTTGGCCTCGGGCAGGGTTATGGACGCCACCGGTTATCTTCAGGACTCTTAGTCCAATTTGTATCTTGTCCGTACTCGGACGTATTCGATCTTCTCGTATGATTTGGATCTTTGTATTGTATATTTGTATCTTGACTCGTTGGAGTCGTTGTTGTAATATATGTATCTTGTGGGCTCTATTGTAATCCTGTTGTAATGTTACCGCTCGTGTTAATTCCTCCGGCATCACGTGTGTGATTCGTCGCGCACGTCGTGTCTGGAGGGCGTCTCTGAATCGATATCGTGCGGATTTCGGCGGGATCGCTGGAATCCTCATGGATACCGGTTCCGGGGCGTCACAAGTTGGTATCGTAGCTCGTGTTGACGGCATCCCCACTAGTCCAGCCTGTAGGATAACCTTGCCAACGGACGTTGTTGTGTCTAGTGTAAAAACTATTTTCTGAAAATTCGTTGGATAGATCTGATTAGCTCTGTTTTTCTCCTTATCTATATTCATTCTCCTCTTACCTATGCGAGTTTTGAATCTTCTCTCTTATCTCGCTTCTCCGAGTCTTAGGTTTCGACGTGGGTTGGACGATCTATGCCTTCACCTATTAGGACCGATCTCTCGAAGATTTTCCGACGTAAGAACATCACCGACGGCTAACCTTTGTCTTCTCTGTTGACCTCATCTCTGCTTATGTGATCCTTCCTCTATTCCTTGTGTCTTTGACCTCATCGAACCTTCGTTGACGATGCTTATCAAGATCGTCAATCTGTATTCCCGGAGTTGGTTGCACGATTCTCTTATTCATGTACAGTAGTAATACTTTGAGTGCGGGATGGAGTCGCGACCATACCGACTACTCTTATTATTCGCTCTTGTTACCTGAATGGGTGGATCAATGTGATCCTTACTCCTTCCATCTTGTGTACGCGCTGATCATCCGTGACCGAGGCTTCCGATCGATCATCATCAGCGAAAACAACTCCTTGTTAGTGGTGTCGACCGATCTACATGGAGCAAGAATTCTTGTTAGTGGTGTCGAGGAGATCGACACGTCGCCCGAAGATCCGATAGTTCACCCTCTCCCCGTACCTTGAGCGTGGAACCTCGGGGCGAGGTTCCTTGTTAGTGGTGTCGATTGTAACGGCCCGTGTAGTACCCCTATTAGATTTGCTTGTTCTTTTCCTTTTGTGCATCATCATGCATCATGCATCATATCATCCATGTTTTTATCAAATAAAATTATTTTCTAAACCCTAATTATTTTATTTTCCCCTCTCATATGGTTTAATCTAATAAACCCTCCTCTATGCCTTTTCCTTTAACAAAAACGTATCCCTCTCCCCGGGCTCTTTTCTCTCTCGGCCCTTTTTCTTTCTTTCCCTGCCAGCCTAGTTTCTTCCTTCCTCCCCTAGCCCAGCCGAAGCCCATCTCTTATTCCAACCCACCCGATGGCCCGTTTCTTCTCCTCCGAGCCTATCTTCCTCCCGGCCTCGTACCTCTTCGCGAGCGAGAGGCTTCTCGCTTGTTGTCGTCTACCTCACGGTGAGCAGCACATGGCGTGGCCGTGGTCCTCACTCCTTCACCCACCGCCGCGTTTCTCCTCCCCTTTAAGCCGCGCCTCTAGGGCCCCGAAGGAACCCTAGCCTCTCTCCCACCTACCGCCGCCCCTCCCCTTCTTCCTCCACCCCTTTTTCTCCTTTCTCTCGTAAGCAACGAAGGAGAAAACGACCCCCCACAGACACCTCCTCCACCTCGCCATGGCGCCGCCGCCGCGACCATCCCCCGCCGCCCCGAGGGCACCGACGGATGCGCCTCGTCGCCCTCTCCATCCTCCCCAAAGGAATCGAACCGGGAGAGCTCCAATCACCTGCAGGCCCGCCGATTCCGCCTCCAACTCCGACGAGGAAGTCGTCGATTCCGCCGCCGCCGTGCCTCCTCGGCCCGGCCGTGACCTCGCAACACCTTCCCGGTGAGTTTTCGCACCGCCTAGCTCCCTCGTCGTCCCTCCTATCGCCTCTCATACTCCCCGCCGGCGTTGACCGCCTCACTTCCCCGCAGGACCTCGTCTCCCGGCCGTTCTCCTCGGTGGTGCCCCGGCTCTTTCTCCGCCCGCTTACAGTCCTCGGCGTCGCCGTGCATGTTCAAAGACCCTCGCGCCCTTCCCAGCTTCGCTCTGTCTCCGATGTTCCCGTGTCCGTATGCAAGTTTCCGCCATGGCCGTAGCTCCGCTCGTTTCTACTTCAACCAGGCCCGAAGCCCATGTTCATCAACACCAAGCAACCACAGCCCCAGTTGGTAACATCCCCGATCCTCAACTCAAGGCGGCCCGAGTTCAAATTCCGATCTCGGGCAATTAAACCACACCTTTTTGGTGTTTTCTCTCCAGTATCCATGGATGGGTCTTGGCCCAGCTCCTCCTATGCAGCCCATCGCCAGTGCGGCATCTAGCTCCATCGTCGTCTCTCTCTTGGTACAGATCCGGCCCGTCGCCCTCTCTGACCCTTTTTCTGTTATTTTATTTTATCAAATCTCCCTAAATTCATATCTTCCAAGTTATAACTCGGAATAATGGTCCCACACATTCAACGATAACTTAGTGATCGATTGAACCATTTACATACCATACCGATTCCCTTTGTCACGCGATACTTTACTTGTCCGAGGTTCGATCATCAGTATCTCCGACAAAGTACTCTTTACTCGTTCCGTGGTATGTCATCTCTTGTGACCCAGTCACATGCATGCAAGCTAATTAGACGACATTCCACCGAGAGGGCCCAGAGTATATCTATCTGTCATCGGGATGGACAAATCCCACTCTTGATCCATATGCCTCAACTCATACTTTCCGAATACATAATCCCATCTTTATAACCACCCATTTACGCAATGGCGTTTGATGTAATCAAAGTACCCTTCCGGTGTAAGTGATTTACATGATCTCATGGTAGAAGGACTAGGTAACTATGTATCGAAAGCATATAGCAAGTTGAACTTAATGACTTGATCTCATGCTACGCTTATTTGGGTGTATGTCCATTATGTCATTCACCCAATGACATAACCTGTTATTAACAACATCCAATGTTCATGATCACGAAACCATGATCATCTATTAATCAACAAGCTATTTATACAAGAGGCTTACTAGGGACTCCTTGTTGTTTACATAACACACATGTATCAATGTTTCTATTAATACAATTATAGCATCGGATGTAAACATTTATCATGAACACTAAGATATAACAATAACTATTTTATTATTGCCTCTTGGGCATATCTCCAACAGTCTCCCACTTGCACTAGAGTCAATAATCTAGTTTACATTTGTAAAGATATAACACCTTGGCCTTCTGGTGCTTATCATTTTTGCTCACGGGAGAGGTTTTAGTCAACGGATCTGACACGCCGTAAACGTATGTATTTTGCAATTCATTTGCGTCTCAACGCATCACTCATTTTCCAAATGAGTTGGCATTAATTGTATATGCTTAGTCATCTGTTGGAACCTTAATTCCGCGATCTGAAATAAGTCACTAATATTGTCACACACAATATAGCTTCAAAGTTCTGACACTATCGGAACTACACCAAGTTGATGCGGGGTGGCTTTCGGACACCACCGCCTCAAGACCGTCAAGTGCAGCCCCGCCTATCGTCGACGCTACACCATGGCCAAGGAGTCCCCCAAGTGGACCAACAACACAAACCCACGCCATATATGTCAAGGTGAACTCCTTCCTCTCTATGGGCGACCTCGACATAACCTTGGACGGATTGCTACCTCATGCCTATGTCTATATGTCGTTAGGTACCAATCTCGTCAAGGAACCGAAGGGAGCGTCAAGGAGCCGAGGAGAGGGAAGCCACATGGTTCATGGAAGAAGAAGAAGAAGAAGAAGAAGAAGAAGGAAAAGGGCTCCAGCCGCCAGCCACGACAAGGCCGGCACTGCCGCCCCTACCTGGCCGGCACTGCCGTGGCGCACTCGCCGCCCACACTTCCCGAGCACCGCCGGCCCCACCGCACTGCACGCCCGAGCACCGACTGCCGGCCCCCTCGAAGTCAACTTCATCCCAACCGTCTATTTATCATCTATGGTCACCACTACTTTATTGTAATGCCCCTTTTACCCCTGGACGGATCTGGGCCTATATATAGCTCATCCCTCTCCCCAAATTAGGGTTAGACAAGATGATAGCTTAAACATGAAGATGAGCTTTGTCTCCCTAGGGTTTCATCCCCTTTGTATCAAGGCACTCTTGAGTGATTTCTACTCTTCATGGATGATTCAAGGCTACCCCTCTCTCATCCAAGTTCTAGTTGAGATCTCCTCACCAATCTCCCACTTGTTAGATTCTACCCAAGGGTCTCTCTAAGAAGTGGTTCTATTGGCTTGGTCTAACCTACCAAGGAGTAAATTTGGTTTGTGTTGGGTTGTGTGTGTGTGTTCGTATTTGGATCTTGTGTGTCTTCATCCTCTTTCCCATCTCATTCATCCACTCACTTGGTCAAATTCGTGGGATCTGGGCACATCCTAGCCCTTAGGCCTTATCAAATGGTATCAGCAGCTCTTGGTTAGCCCGGATTTGACCCCCATCCACCCAAATTCGCCCCAAAAATTTTCTCCAAAAAATTCCCAAAAAATAGCCCTAAATTGCCTTTGGTCAGATCTGGATTTTGTTGCGTTTTGAGTGGTTTTGATCCATGGATTTGGTGTTCTTATGGTAGATCTACATCCTCCCCAATTTTCCACGTCCAATTCCATCAATTTCTGCCCGAATCGAAGAATTTCTGGTCCAATTTTCCGCTCGTAGTTCGTCGAGCCGTTCATCGTGTTCGAGCCGGCGACCGCCGCTGGCACGGCGACCGCCGCCACCGACCGTCTTCGCCGCTCGATCCGCCGTTGGACCGCGCTCCTGGTCATCCCACGCGTTGCCGCGCCGCCGCCACCGAGCCGCATCCACCTCGCCCCACGCGCGTCGCACGCTCCCGCTCCTGCAAGCGCCGCGCCACCGCCTCACTCGCTCGCCGCCCACCCACCGCTCCCGCTCCGCAGCAGCCGCGCACCGCGCGCCCGCCCAGCCTGCGCTCACACCGCGCCGCGCTCGACCCACCTGCCGCGCGCCTCCACTCGCTCCCCGGCCCGCCACTCCACGCGCGCGCCCGCCGCGCAACCACCACGCCGCCGCCGCTCGCCCGCCCGCCACACACGCCGCCGCTCGCCCCAGCTCGCCACGCACGCTCCAGCCAGCCGACCGCCCGCCGCCCGCCGCCACGCAGCCGCCGCGCCCCACGCTCGCTCGCCACACGCCACGCCCGCCGCGCAGCGCAGCGCGCCCACCGGCCATCTCGTGCACTGCCGCAGCTGCTCACCGGCACTGCCGGCCGCATATCACCGGCAGTGCCGGCCGACCACACCCGCAGCGGCCCGTACGCCGGCCACGCCCGATATGTCCGCTGTCAAGTTTCGCCTCAATTCGACTCATCTTTTTGCTCCAAATTTTGACAACTTTCCGGCGCCCGTTTGACCCCAAACTTTCACAGTTATCCCTTTTCATATTGACTCTAATTTAGACACCATTTCCAAAATTTTCCGACTCCAAAATTTTGACACCTTCGATCGCTCGTCGTGACCCAAATTTTCGGGCATTGACTTATTTTGCTCGGTTTCCGTTTCGGAGTGCAAGGTTTGTCCAACAAGCTTCCGCGTCTACATCAACACCGCGGCGACACCTTCGGCACCCCGGACTCCGGCGCAACTACGACACCATCGCCGCCATCATCGCAAGTTGTGTGTTCCGACACCGCCTAACATTTTCATCTAGGTATAACTTGCTCCCCACCTTGTAGCCCCTCTTCCTTTTGCGATCTATCCTATCGAGCATTGCTTATCAAGTGTTGCGAGACATTGCACGTGGCCCCGATTGTGAGGTGTGTGTGTAGTGTGGAGTCAAGCTTCTAAGCAAAAATCGTGTGGCAAAATAGCAAAAGCGAGCTAACGCTAACATAGTGCGAGAAAAAGCCGCAAAAACACAAAAAGAGCAAAAGAGTGCAAGTGCCACCATACATACAAATACAAAAGAGTGTCAAGTGCCACCGTATACAAAAGAGTAAAAAGCTTTTAAGCAAAAGAGAGAAAAGAGAAGAGAGGCCGCGTGTGAATCTTGTTGTCTCTCAAGTTGCAACCAAAGCTTTGATCTCTTCTTGTGTTAGTGTGACACCGAGCACCCTTACTTTTGGGTTCTTACACTTTTCCGCTCATTCCTTGGTCGCACTAACCCCATTTATCTCGTGTGTGAGTTCCACATCATTCGTGTTTCCGTGATCACCATTTGGACATTTGATTTTTGGAGCTTACCCACTCTTAACAACAAACTTGATTTCGGATTTTGACTTTTGGCTTTCCACCATCCTCACCTACCACCATATTTGCTAGCTTTTGCGTGTGTTTTTGTGTGTGTACCCAACACAAATTGAATTATCTCTTGGTTTAGTTAGTTGACCCAATTCCATCACTTCAAGGTGAGACTTGACGGTAGTTTCTTCCACTAACATCCACCATATAGATATCATCGTGCTAACATGGATAGCGAAGATGAGGATACGGAGGACTACATGGAGCACTTCGAGGAGGATGCCTCCTCAAGCACCACGGATGTGGAGGAACATGTGGAGCTCTACACCGACTATGGCTCCGCGAGCATCGACAACATGACCGACATCGAGGAGCTCTACACCGACTATGGCTCCGCGAGCATCGCCAACATGGACGACATGGTGGAGCACCACTTTGAGGACGACTTCGACGAGCTCTACATCGACAATGGCTCATCAAGCATGGACGACATGGTGGAGCAACGCCACGCCTACGACATCGACACCATGGCGGAGCCTCACCTAGTCACCTACTTGGCCAATGGAGCTACATATGAAGATAGAGGACCTCAACGATGGCACCATCATATGGATCATCAAGAGCGTCCCCAACATGATCGCCATCGACACACTTCTTCGAGCTCCACGAGGCGCCACCATGAGAGTGCTTATGCACATGATCATCTACGGCGAGTTCATCATATGGAGCATCAAGAGCGTCCTCATCATGATCGTCATCGACACTCGTCTACGAGCTCCACAAGGCGCCACCATGAGAGTGCTTATGCACAAGATCGTCGACTTCAAGTACACCATATGGAGCATCAAGAGCGTCCCCATCATGAGCGTCATCGACACTCTTCTCCAAGCTCCACAAGGCGCCGCAAGCAACATGCCAAGTCGCATGAGCCATCATCTCGGCATGGCAAGGACCGTCATCGACTCACACCATCTCATGATAGTCGTCGACCACTACCACCTCATGGTCTACATCGACATACGTCACCACATGAGCCTCGCCGCCACAAGCCACTTCATGAGCGCCATCGACCAACACCTTCCACGGATCTTCGACGACACTCATCAAGACATGGTGATGAAGCACGAAGACGAGAGCCTCGACATGAAGGCGACAAACACCATGATAGGGTGCCTACCACTCCAAGGATGGCAAGTGCACATCGCGCATACCTTCCTCATGAGGCGACTTCCACCTCTTGTGCCACCACCACAATGGCCCCTACCTCGTCACATGCCTATGGACTCCGATGCTACAAGTGCAAGCAACAAGGCCACCCTCCACGGGAATGTCCCAATCTCCTATGTGAGGTGTGCAAGGCCAAGGGTCATGTGGCATGGCAATGCACAACGCCAAGCGCCAAGAAGCTCTACTTCGACAAGCTACAAGCACAAGCCACCAAGAAGCCTTTAGCGCCCACACTTCAAGATGAAGATCGCCAAGGTGAACTCAAGGGCGAAGTTGAGCCGAGCCTAGCTCTCATCAACACCATGGCGCCACCGCTTGAGGATGACTTGGGAGGCGATGGAGTTGAGCATGGTGAGCATGGGATTCTCCCTTCACCAAAGGAGGCGCATGGAGTTGAGATGGTTGAGCATGGGAAGTTCCCTTCAACCACGGAGGCGCATGGAGATGAGCAAGTCGAACCTACTCCTACATGCTTGATTGATGAGTTGGTACCAACCCCATGTGAGCATGAGAGCCACTTAGCCCACTTGAGTGAGAGTGATAGTGAGTTGAGTGACTTCCACCCCATATGTGAGTTTGAGTGCTTCCGTTTGGAGGACATGAGTGATACACAAAGTGAGTTGCGAGAGGTAGATGATAGGTCCATGGAGGACATCGCATTTGCTAACACATTAACCTCTCCCTCGTTTGTGTCTTCTTATGTTGCACTAGGTTCCACGGAGGACGAGTTCCCGCTCATGGAGACGATGTACATGGTGCATGAAGATGATGATATCTCACCATGCTTGCTCCAAGATGGACATGTCGACCACATGGATCCTCCTACTTCCACAACACCTACCTCAAATGAGTCGGCCTACAAAGGTAACAACATAGGTGTTGATGATGCCATGATCCCACTAGTGGACATGATGACTTATTGAGTGCATGCATGATCTTGATGATACATTTGCTACGTCACATGCTACTTTCACTTTCCCATGCGATGCTTTGCTTGATAACATTGTTGATCATGTGGAAGTGAATGCTTGTGATACCATGACCATGCCATGCTATGAGAGCTTCAATTTTTCCACCATTGCTTGCAATATGTCGACCACTTGCTCTTTACCATGTATTGCTTGCAATGATAATGACAAGGATGACATTAGCTTCCGCATGCTTTGCCCCAAATGTTTACACCATTCCATGATCCTTGCATCCAAGATTGTGAACAATTGCTCTTTCTTATGCTTGGTATGCAAGAATGCTTATTTCATTGTCCATGAGATGGCCCCCATAGCCTTCTCACTTTTTGATGATCATGAGTTACCACATGCCATGAATGCACCTTCTTGCCATATGCACCATCGCCATGCATTTCATACTATCTTGATTGACACTAATGGTGATGTGCACAAGACATGGAACATCATGATGGATGATGTGTTCCTCTACCATGCACATACGCTCTTTGTTTTGCTCTATTGTATGTGTAGGTACCCGACCATCAACTTCCACCTCTACGGAGCATGAGCTCACGAAACGCGCAATTGAGAGCTACCCCAACAAGGACGAGATACATGACCCGACCCATGGGATTCACGCCAAAGGGTATGTTCCCAAACGCCTTCGCCCTCGTGTGTTTCCGGCTTGCATTGTCGAGTTTCCGGTTTGGACCAATGCCTCGTCACCTCTTTTGCTTCTTATGCAACATATCTTGACACATCTTGTTGGCACAATGGTTGTTGTATGTCTTGATGTTATCATCATACACTCCAAGAATCTCAAGGACCATGTCATACATGTGAGAGACACCTTATGCATCTTGTGCCACATGTCACTCATAAAGTTGCTCTTCTTTGGATTTCTCATTTCACCTTTGGCAATTGAAATGGATTCTTTGACACTTGAGGATACCCATACTTGGCTCACGCCAACCATACTTTCCCAAGCTAGAAGTCTCCATAGCTTTGCCATTGCATATAACAATTTTGCCCCAAATTTTGCCGCCAATACTTGCCTTTTGTTTGTTCCATTTGTTTGGGACAATGCTACACCACACATTTTTGACACCTTACAACTCTTACATGCACAAATTTTTGCCCTTCCAAATTTTGGATACATCGACACACTTTTGTTTCCCATTTTTGCCAAATGCCTCTTGGAGAAACGACTTGATGCTTCGTATTTGATTGAGAGCCTCTTGTTCGCCGATCACCAAATTGGCATCCACAAGCTTTCCATTTGCAAGTTGTTTTTCCCCAAGTTCTTCTTCGACCGCGACTTTGTCCACCCATTACTACATGGGAGAACCGTCATGGCCTACATCATCGTTGAGGAGGAACAAGAGTCGAGGACGACTCTTCCCCAAGGGGGGGGAGATGATGCGGGGTGGCTTTCGGACACCACCGCCTCAAGACCGTCAAGTGCAGCCCCGCCTATCGTCGACGCTACACCATGGCCAAGGAGTCCCCCAAGTGAACCAACAACACAAACCCCCGCCATATATGTCAAGGTGAACTCTTTCCTCTCTATGGGCGACCGCGACATAACCTTGGACGGATTGCTACCTCATGCTTATGTCTATATGTCGTTAGGTACCAATCTCGTCAAGGAACCGAAGGGAGCGTCAAGGAGCCGAGGAGAGGGAAGCCACATGGTTCATGGAAGAAGAAGAAGAATAAGAAGAAGAAGAAGGAAAAGGGCTCCAGCCGCCAGCCACGACAAGGCCGGCACTGCCGCCCCTACCTGGCCGGCACTGCCGGCCCAACCGGCACTCGCGCGCCACGACGCACACCGAGCACGCGCCGGGCCCCCTCGAAGTCAACTTCATCCCAACCGTCTATTTATCATCTATGGTCACCAATACTTTATTGTAATGCCCCTTTTACCCCTGGACGGATCTGGGCCTATATATAGCTCATCCCTCTCCCCAAATTAGGGTTAGACAAGATGATAGCTTAAACATGAAGATGAGCTTTGTCTCCCTAGGGTTTCATCCCCTTTGTATCAAGGCACTCTTGAGTGATTTCTATTCTTCATGGATGATTCAAGGCTACCCCTCTCTCATCCAAGTTCTAGTTGAGATCTCCTCACCAATCTCCCACTTGTTAGATTCTACCCAAGGGTCTCTCTAAGAAGTGGTTCTATTGGCTTGGTCTAACCTACCAAGGGAGTAAATTTGGTTTGTGTTGGGTTGTGTGTGTTTGTATTTGGATCTTGTGTGTGTTCTTCCCCTTTCCCATCTCATTCATCCACTCACTTGGTCAAATTCGTGGGATCTGGGCACATCCTAGCCCTTAGGCCACATCACAAGTTCTCAAAGAACTCCTCGACTTAACATCCTCAGTCATTGTCAAAACAATGACATACTCTGCCTTTGTTTGTAGAATCCGTCACAATATTTAGAACTCATCTAAATCTAGCATAGACTTCTTCTAGCTCATTGCGCTACCTTTTAAATAACACTTAGCCTAATTGATATTGAAATTTTATTTTTATATGTGACCAAACTAATATCGGTGCAACACCTTATAGCGATTTGTTTGTCATTACCCATACAAAACTATCTATATATATCCTTGGTTCTTCTAAAGCACTCAGGGATATTCTTACTGTTGTCCAATGATCATTACATGAATCATTCTGGTATATGCTCGTAACACTTTAGAGCACAGGACATCTGATTTTGTACATATTATTCGTGATCTAAAATCACTCATGTGTTTTTACTCATCGAGTATCAAATACACTCAAGTCTTGTTAAACCTTCACATGGAAAAGAACACCTTCTTAATATTTTTATATTGAACTCCTTCAATATTCATTCTATGTACTTTGAATTAAACTTATTATGTGTTTCAATCTATCTTCATAGATCTTGACACTATATATGTTTCAGTCCATATCCTTTCATTGAAGTTAATTCTCAATGAAACCTTTTAATCACATCAAGTATATAATTACATCATTTATAATCAATGATATGTCATCCACATATAATATTATAACTATGTCTCAGCGCTCCCACTAAATTTTTGCAAATGCAAGCATCTTCATCGTTTCTGATGAAATCAAAACTCTTTGATTATTTCATCCGGTGAAGATTCCAACTCCGCAATACTCACTTCATCCAATTGAAGTTTGTATACCTATTTAGTATTCCACGGACCAGCAAAACTCTTGGTTTGTATCTAGTATACATCCTTCATACACACTTCTGGTAAGGATTGTATTTCTGCCATCCTACTATCATATCTCATATAAAAATATGTAGCGATTACTAGAATAATCCACATAGACTATAAGCATCACTACGGAAGATCTAATCTTATCGTAGTCAACTATTTGAACTTTGTCGTAAACAACTTTTCGACAAGTCGAGCTTCTTCAAGGATATTCCATCCAAGTCCATCAATTTTATAGATCCATTTACTTTCAAAAAGTATTCACCTATCTTGGATTTCATGGCGCATAGCCATTTTAACGGAGTCAGGGCCCATCATAACTTCTTTGCATGTAGTTGGTTCATTATTGTTCAAAATCAATCCTTTGTCCACAAATCATTTATTTGATCACAAAGTAAACCATACCTACAAGGTTCAATGGGTACTTCGATCTCCATGACTATAACTCTTTTGTAGACATGGGAGCTATGATCGTCGTGGCCGCTTCCGGAACCATTTCCGATGCTGCGCTACTCTGATCATCATGCTCAGGTTCATAAAACTTATCAAGTTCCATTGTCCTCCCACTCAAATACTTCGCAAGAAAACAATTTCTTGGAAATAAGCAAGTAACATTAACAAACACTGTTGTCTTTTACTTCATAGTGGAAAGAATTCCCAATTTGTTCTCTGGGATAACCAACAAAGACATTCATCCGATTTTGGTTGTAAACTTATTTACTTATGTTACGCATACCAAAATTTAAGAAAGGACTATTAGGGTTTAAACCTATGCCATAACTCATATGGTGTCATTTCAACGGATTATGATGACGCTCTATTTAGTGTAAAAGCGGTAGTCTCTAAAGCATAATCCACAAAAATATAATGGCATCATTTTATTTTATCTCATCATTAGCCCAACAAGGTTTGGATACGTCTCTCGGATACTCCATCATCACTATGATACTCCAAGAAACGTGAGTTGTAGAACAATTTCATAACTCCCTTAGATGTTCGCTAAAACTCGTAATTCAAATATTTCCACCATGATCCAATCATAGATATTTGACTTTTCTATTACGATGATTTCCACTTCATGCTGAAATTTATTTGAATCCATTCAAATGTTTCAAACTTCTTCCTTATCAAATAAATATATCCACATATATATACTCAATTCATTGTTGGAAGTTTTCATGAAGTAGAAGAATCTCCCGCACACAACTATGCCCAGTGAACCACATACATCATCATGTATGTTTCCACTAAGTTAGTTTCCCGTTCAACTCTTGGCCTATGAACGGTATTTCAGTCATTCTCTTTAGAAGAGATTTGCAAGCGCCAAACGATTCAAAAATCAAATGACTCCAAAAATCCATTTGCATGGAGTTCCTTCATGCGTTCCTTTCTAACATGACCTAAATGGCGGTTCCACTAATGAGTGGAATTCACATCATTTGCCTTATGGCATTTTAGCGTCAGTGTTATGCATGTGTGCTTCACCATAAAGAATTATAATAACTTATCCATCGTACATGGAATACTGTCATAATTTGAACAACTCATTGTTTTCATTTGACTAGAACATAACAACAATTGTAAAGTTCTTTATTATAAATCTGAAGGGCTAGGTAGAATGCCAACGACGAACACAATAACACTTTATTTTGTTCCAGACGTGCATTCCTACCATATTCCTTGTCAGTCACTTAGGCCATTTTATTCTTGTATTGCGTTGTTTCGTATGACACCTCATACCAACCAATATGGTACAAATACCCAAGAATTTCATTGTGTGACAAAACAAGGAATACATTCATAACATGTATATCATCTATATACACCTGAGCTAGACTTTCTGGTCTTTTCTTTCTTTCTGCCAAAAATCTTTTTTAGTTTCTCTTTTAGCTTTCCTCATTCTCAGAAAACTCTTCACCTTCAATAACTTCTAGGTCCATTGGTCAAATACCAATAACCTTCAGGCTCTTCCTTTGAAGTTGATCATCACATGACAAGTGTTCCAGTTCTCTATTAGTAACCTCTTAATTTGATGAACAATTTCACTCATAATTTTATCCATCAAATCATGACGACTTTCCGAGACCATGTCTGTACATGCTAGGCTCGTAAAGTTTAACCTTAGTACTCATATGTGCAAATCTAGCTTGCTCCCGTTGTATGCACACGTAGAATCTATAACACCCGATCATCACGTGATGCTTCGAAACGACGAGTCTTAGCAAAGGTGCATACTAAGGACGATCACTTCATGGATATGCGAATATCGTTTAGTGCCCAACTAGTTGGAGGATTGGGACGCCTAGCGTCTTCAACCTTCGTACATTCCCATAAAACTTATGAGTTTATGTAGTCTCACTAGATTATATTCTATCATCTTGTAATACGGTCTTAGATATCACATATATCTCATACCTTTCTTATTTCTGAAAACAAAATTTCCAGCTCCTTACTTTTCAAACGGATTTGAACTTCAAGTTTCACGGAGACAGAATGATCTTAGGTACTAATTGAAACCATTGCTCTTTGAATCATCAATGTGAGGTTTACTAAAAATTTGCAATAGGACTTAATCATTTCTTGATTCTTTAACAATACGGTACCAGTCCGTAAAGTTTCTTGTCAGACTTAACAGTATTTCTATCTCAATTACAAGACTAGCGCATGGTAGATAACGGATGCCAATTCTACAAACTTAATCCAAAATACTATTCAGACTATGTTCATGATAATTAGTTCATGTTTTAATCTAATTACTAATGAACTCCCACTTAATACAACATCCCTCATAGTTGTTTAGTGGCACACGATCCATATCCACTACACCAAAACCGATCATTACGTGAGATGATGTAGCTTCAACGGTGAACATCAACATGTTGATCATATCATCCATATGACTCGTGTTCAACCTTTCGGTTTCTTGTGTTCCGAGGCCATGTCTGTACATGCTAGGCTCGTCAAGCAAACCCAAGTATTTCCGCGTGTGCAACATGGCTTACACCCGTTGTATGTGAACGTAGAATCTATCACATCAGATCATCACGAGATGCTCCAAAACGACAAACTGTAGCAACGGTGCATACGAGGGGAGAACACTTCATTATCTTGATATTGATGTGAGGGATCATCTTATAATGCTACCGTCGCGATCTAAGCAAGATAAGATGCATAAAGGATTAACATCACATGCAATTCATAATATGTGATATGATATGGCCTTTCTTCTTGTGCTTTTGATCTCCATGTCCAAAGCACATGAGCATGATCTCCATCATCACCAGCATTGCACCAAGGTCCATGGCGCCGCTTCATGGTTTTCCATCACTTATAGCTACTATAACAACTACTTGAAATAAAGCTATTACATGATGAATAGACACGCAGGTCTTAACAAATTTAAAGACAACCATTAGGCTCCTGCCGGTTGCCATAATATAATAATGAACATCTGATACATCAAATATAATCATCATCACATCATGGCCATATCACATCACCAAACCCTGCAAAAAGAAGTTAGACGCCTCTAATTTGTTTTGCATATTTTACGTGGTTTAGGGTTTTCGAGTAAGATCCAATCTACCTACGAACATGAACCACAACGGTGATACTAGCGTTGTCGACAGAAATAGGAAATTGAATCTTAACTATGGTGAGAGAGACAGACACCCGCAAATCCACTTATGCAATACAAGTTGCATGTCAAGCGTGGAGCAAGTCTCATGAGACGCGGTCATGTAAAGTTAGCCCGGGCCGCTTCATCCCACCATCCCGCAAGATCAAAGTACACATAACTAAAGACAACAAAAGCATCAACGCCCACAAAACCATTGTGTTCTACTCGTGCAACAGATCTATGCATAGACACGGCTCTGATACCACTGATGGGTTCATTGCATGGAAAACAAAAAATTTCCTACCGCGAATAAGAACAAAACCAAGATCCAATCTAGGAAGAGGCAAGATCTAATCTATCAAGATCGAAGCAACGAGATGAATGTGAGACTAACCCTCGAAGATTCCAAAGCCTACGAGATTAGATCTCGTTGTTGATGTAGTCGATCATCCAGTGCTGCACTCCGGCAGCCCTTCCGTACTCGGTCGTGCATACGGTGTCGATGAAGCCCATCCTCTCCCCGTTCCAGCGGGAAGCGGAGGTGTGGTAGATCCCCTCGGAATCCCAGCAGCACGACGGCGTGGTGGTGGCGGTGGAGGAGAAAAACTGCAGGGCTTCGCCAAGCCGGTACAACACTATGGCGGAGAGAGGGGGCGGCCAGAGCCAGGTCTGATCGGGGTGAGCGCCCCCTGCCCCCTCCCCTCTTTATATAGGGGGAGAGGTCGGTTTGGGTGGCCCCCCAATGCCCCAAACCGATCTAGGGCCGGCGGCCAAAGGGGGGAGGGGAAATTCTTTCCCCCCAAGTTGATCCCCCCTAGGGTTTTGGGGAAAACCCTAAGGGTGGCCGGCCTGGGCCTTGAGGGGCATGTGTCCCTGGCCCATTAGGCTAGGGTGCATCCCCTCGGCCCATTCTAGGCCTCCTAGGGTCGTGGGCCCACTGGTGGGACCCCCGGAACCTTCTAGGACCTTCCCGATCTTTCACCGGAAAAATCCCGAACTTTTCCGAAACCTAGAAATCAGCTTTCCTTATATGAATCTTATTCACCGGACCATTCCGGACCTCCTCGTGATGTCCTGGATCCCATCCGAGACTCCGAACAAACTTCGGACTCCATCTCATATTCTGAATCTACTTATGCGACATCAAACCTTAAGCGTGTCACCCTACGGTTCGTGAACTATGCAAACATGGTCAAGACTCCTCTCCAACCAATAACCAATAGCGGGACCTGGAGATCCATAATGGCTCCCAAACATTCAACGATAACTTAGTGATCGATTGAACCATTTACATACGATACTGATTCCCTTTGTCACGTGATACTTTACTTGTCCGAGGTTCGATCATCAGTATCTCCATACCTAGTTCAACCTCGTTTCCGACAAGTACTCTTTACTCGTTCCGTGGTATGTCATCTCTTGTGACCCAGTCACATGCTTGCAAGCTAATTAGACGACATTCCACCGAGAGGACCCAGAGTATATGTAAGGGTATTTTACCCTTATCCATTATTTTGGTAACTATGACACCGTGCTAGAGTATTTGGACTAATACATGTCTACAAGATTATTTCCCAGGTATTAGCCAAAGAGGTATAATGGTGTATCAATGGAACAAGAAGGCAATGGGAGACCCCCCACTTCGATGAAAAATCAAGAAGGATTTTCCAGAGCATGGCCGGTCCATGACCCGGTCAGACCGGCCCTGGCACCGGCCAGCCCGGCGCAGACCGGCCCCAACGCTTGTGCCAACCGGGCAGATCCAGTAAGGTTGGGGCGCTGGTCCGGTCAAGGTCCGGTCACAGACCCGGTCTGGACCGGCCGGTCCGGTCTGTGGTCCGGTCGGACCGGACGGATGACCGGCCGCCCCCGGCGCCAACCGGCCCCAACACTTATGCCAACCGGGCATGATCCAGTAGCTCCAGAAGCCCGTCCGGTCAAGACCCGGTCCCAGCTCCGGTTGCAACCGGCCGGTCCGGTCTGCAGCCCGGTCTGACCGGCCGCTGCGCCGGCCTAGCCAGCGCCAATTCCGGTTGACCGGGTTTCTCGAGGAATCTGCTGATGTGTCAAGTGGGCAACGGCCATATTTCAAGTGACACTATAAATAGCTCTTCTCCTACCTCTGAAAGGGTAGGCACTACACTGCAAGCTGTTCTTGAGCTCTCTCTCTCATACTCCATTGTTAGAAATACCAAAAGCCTAAGATCTCCCTCCTCCTCCACTCAAACTCAAATTCCTCCGAGGAATCGATAGAGGAGGACCCGATCTACAGTTCTACCAAGCCAAATCTCCACTACTAGAAAAAAGGAATTCAGTGGCGCACCACATATAGCCATCAGTGGCGCACTAGTGGTGCGCCACTATTATCACGCCACTGCTAAGTCCTAGTAGTGGCGCACTGCGTGGTGCGCCACTACTAGCCTTGATAACAGTGGCACACTACGTGGTGCGCCATTGACATGTCCAGCAGTGCGCCACTATTACTCCAAAGTGGTGCGCCACTGCTGATCAGCTGGAGTGCGCCACTACTGTCTGGACATGGTGCGCCACTGCTAGGTTTCGGGGTGCGCCACTGCTTCGGTGAGGTGCTGCGCCACTGCTGGGTGTGGAGGTGCGCCACTGCTACTTAGTGGCAGTGCGCCACTGATGGTCAACCAGTGCGCCACTGCTACAATTTCGATTTTTTTTGTATCCTGGCAGGTATTTATACAGGTTGTATATCACAGTACAATAGCACAATACATGATATATAACACATATAAACAACAGCACAACTCATCCATACATAGTTCTTCACATTAGCCCCACATGATTCACAAGATTTCACATTAGAGAAGTTACGAGGTTACAATGCAAGTTACGGGGTTACAAAGTCGCAAATGAGCTAGTGGTTACACAAGATCGATCATCTAAAGTACAATCACATAGAAGAGAGCTAGAGTCACTACTAGCACCATCCCGATGATAGTGGTCTTCATCCGGTTCCTCCTCCGCTCCCTCCTCTCTCCCGCCAAATAGCGTGCGTATCTATCTTCGGCCTCCGCTCTAGTGGTGTACCCTTTGTAGTTGTTACCGCTAAAATGGTGAACCTGTCTCCGACACTCCTCCCAGTCGTTGTAGACTCCGGGAACCTTGCCCTTGTACACGACATACCACGTCATATCTGCATATATGCACAAGCCAATGAAACATTAGTGCACACTCATACATGTTTGCAATGAATAAGAGCAAACTCAAAAACGATCCAAGTAGTATGAAATAAAAGGCATGCCTCATACATTGTTGGTCGGAACAAATATCAACATTCAGGGAAGGGGTTAGTGAAACCAAGTAGGATGCACAATAGATTGATACTTGTGTCATCGCACCATGTTCACTAGCCCCTCCCCTGAGTGTACAAGTGACCAAACATTCTAATCATCGGCATTTTGAAATACGAAAGCAAATGGAAGAATGACAAGGGCCTCATACATTGTTGGTCGAAAAAATATTAACATTTAGGGAAGGCGTCAGTGAGACCAAGTAGGATGCACAAGAGATTGATATTTGTGTCATCGCACCAGGCTCACTGGCGCCTCCCCCAAGCGCACAATGGAAGAAAGGCCAATGCAATTAAGAAGTGCCAACTCAAATAAGAGATAAGTAGCTAGTTTGAACTAAATGGAATGTCTCATACTTTGTCGGTCAAAACAAATATTAACATTCCGTGATGGCGTAAGTGAGGCCAGGTAGGATGCACAAGACATGGATATTTGTGCCATCACACCAGGCTCACTTACGTCACCACGGAGTGTACAAGTGACCAACCATTCTAATCATCGGCCAATGCAATTAAGAAGTGCCAACTCAAATAAGAGATAAGTAGCTAGTATGAACTAAATGGAATGCCTCATACTTTGTCGGTCAAAACAAATATTAACATTCCGTGATGGCGTAAGCGAGGCCAGGTAGGATGAATAAGAGATTGATATTTGTGCCATCACACCAGGCTCGCTTACGTCACCACGGAGTGTACAAGTGACGAACCATTCTAATCATCGGCCAATACAATTAAGAAGTGCCAACTCAAACAAGAGATAAGTAGCTAGTATGAACTAAATGGAATGCCTCATACATTGTTGGTCAAAACAAATTTTAACATTCAGGGATGGAGTAAGTGAGGCCAGGTAGGATGCACAAGACATGGATATTTGTGCCATCACACCAGGATCGCTTGCTCCACCCCCGAGTGTACAAGTGACCAACCATTCTAATCATCGGCATATGCAAACAAAATTAACGACCAAATCAAGTGCGGAAAACGACAGAGCCATATATATAAGTTCACAAACATAGCCGAACTAGTAATTAATAGCAAGTAAAGTGTTGGATGAAGTTTATTACAACAGAAGCTCGTCTTTAGTTCACAACTACATAACTAGGCTCGCACATCAAGACTTTCTCGGAGCGTGGATAAAACCACCGCCTTTCTTCAAGCACATCCATGAGCGGTAGTCGTCACCCTGCATTTGGAGCATTGTGTCTATGTCATCGTTTGACTGGCCGATAGCCGGCGTAGAACTCCCCGCGCTTCTAACGACATCTTGATGGATGATTTCACAAAACTCTACTTGGATGCGGAAGAAGTCTTGCTTGATGCCGTCGTCGGGGACCCGCGACAATTTGTTGGCCCGGTCTCCGAGATGCTCGGGTAGCGTAAGCTGCTGCTGGTCCCGTATGAACTTATTCATCTGATAGAGGGCGTAGTAGGCATCCTTGTTACTAGAAGGCGGCTTCTTGACGCAGGGAAACTTTGTTTGGTGCTTGAACACATGCTTCCCGTACCTAACATTTGGCATCTGCATGTTGCCTTTCGCTTTGACGTAGCCATTGAGAGCATCATCAAGTACGGCCTTGACATTCGTGTAGTCCGTGGTTGACTTACCGTCCGCATCGAGGTATGTGGCCACGGAATGTTTCGGGGTTATGGAGATGAGTGTGCAGGTTTTGTCTCTGCGTAGAACACATAATGTTTAAGAACATGACGAATGAAATCTAAAAAAATCACGAGTTAAGACCGGTACGGTGAGGGGGTGACTTACTCGGGAAATACAAGCGAGGAGGAGGTTACAATTCTTCCGGTTCGCTAGAAAGAAGTCTTTGAGGTATCCACTCGCGATCGCCCGGTCTCCGGCGGTGGCCAAGTGGACGGCACGCATGTAGAAGGGGTCGGCTATCGCGATGTCCGGGATGTTGTGTCTAATGATCCGCATCGCCTTGCTGAGCGAGTATAGGCGAAAGAAGGTGTAGTGCAGCAGATAACTGTTCAGCATGGCGAAGATGTCATCATACCGCAGGAAGATCTTCTCCGCGAAGCCACTATCGGCAAAGCCATGGCCCGAGGGCACCTTGGCAACATACACTGGGTATCCATGATCTTTCTCCCTGATACGCCGCTCCTCCATAAACATAATACCGTCAACCAGAGATCGCACAGGACCGGGTGCAGCATCGTACAATCTTTGAATTAGCATCCGCTCACCCGACACATGCACCCTCGACTCGATATTCTTGGGCACTGGTGGCCCGTCCTGAGCACGGATAGGTGCCGGCTGGCTGGCAGACTTGTCGCCCTTCTTCTTTCTTTTCCGTCCCTTCGGCTTCGTATTTACTGGGACTGCATTCTCCTCTTCGCAAGCCTTCTTCAATGTCTTAGGACTGATAACACTTCTCACCTCGGCTATCGGCTGAGTCTCGGTGAAGTCGGCAGCTGGAGGCGTCTCTTGAGAACAGAATAGGCGCCGCTTGTTGCAATAGGTTTTCCCCTCGGCGGCAGCTTGAGAGGG
>NC_061510.1:190560278-190584446 GCF_022539505.1 Lolium rigidum | reverse complement strand
CAAAGCCACTTATGCAATACAAGTTGCATGTCGAGCGTGGAGCAAGTCTCATGAACGCGGTCATGTAAAATTAGCCCGGGCCGCTTCATCCCACCATCCCGCAAGATGCAAAGTACACATAACTAAAGACAACAAAAGCATCACCGCCCACAAAAACATTGTGTTCTACTCGTGCAACCAATCTATGCATAGACACGGCTCTGATACCACTGTTGGGATTCGTAGCATAGAAAACAAAAAATTTCCTACCGCAAGAACGAATAACAAGCCAAGATCTAATCTAGTAGATGGTAGCAACGAGGTGAAGATCAACTTACCCTCGAAGATCGCTAAGCGTTAACGAGATAAATCTTGTGGTGGATGTAGACGATCACTTGCCACTTTCAAAAGCGCGTAGAAGATCTTGACGGTGCCACAATCGGGCAGCACCTCCGCACTCGGTCACACGTACGGTGTTGATGACGACGTCCTTCTCCCTGTTCCAGCGGGTAGCGGATGTAGTAGATCATCCTCGGAATCCCGCCAGCACTACGGCGTGGTGACGGTGGTGGTGAAGATCTACGGCAAGGCTTCGCCGCAAGCGCTGCGGGAGAAGAAGGAGGAGGAGGGAGTAGCTAGGGTTTGGGCGCAGAGTGGTGCTGCGATTTGGGGAGCTAGGGCTGCGACTTGAGGTGCCCTTGGGGTGCCCCTTGGTCCCTTTAAATAGGTGGACAAGCCCCTTGGGTCGTCCATAAACCTGCCCCCAAGTTTGACTGAGTTCCGACAGGTTTTCGGTTCCAAAAACCTACTCCTACTCAGACTCTTTTGCCAATTCCGAAATTGCATTAAGGAAAGACTCCTTTTCCCTTAAGGCAACGTGGTTGCACCTATTATGGAACCATCCGGACTTCCTTAGATAGCCCGGGTCATCCCGGAAACTTCCGGAACCTTCCATAATATTCCGGACTATTCCGGTCCTTCCAAAACCTTCTAGAAGCTCCGGTCAAAACATCGGACTTTTTCCGAACCCCAGAAAATGACTTCCCATATACGAATCTTATTCTCCGGACCATTCCGAACCTCCTCGTGATGTCTCGGATCCAATCCGAGACTCCGAACAACATTCGAGCTCCATTCCATATTCCATATCTACTTAAAACGACATCAAACCTTAAGTGTGTCACCCTACGGTTCGAGAACTATGCGGACATGATCGAGACTCCTCTTCGATCAATAAATAATAGCGGGACCTGGAGATCCATAATAGCTCCCACATATTCAACGATGACTTCGTGATTGAAAGAAACATTCACATAAAATACCGATTCCCTTTGTCACGCGATACTTTACTTGTCCGAGGTTCGATCATCGGTATCTCTATACCTTGTTCAACCTTGTTACCGACAAGTACTCTTTACTCGTACCGTGGTATGTCATCTCTTGTGAACCAGTCACATGCTTGCAAGCTAATTAGACGACATTCCACCTAGAGGGCCCATAGTATATCTATCCGTCATCGGGATGGACAAATCCCACTCTTGATCCATATGCCTCAACTCATACTTTTCGAATACTTAATCCCATCTTTATAACCACCCATTTATGCAATGGCGTTTGATGTAATCAAAGTACCCTTCCGGTGTAAGTTATTTACATGATCTCATGGTCGAAGGACTAGGTAACTATGTATCGAAAGCTTATAGCAAGTTGAACTTAATGACTTGATCTTATGCTACGCTTATTTGGGTGTATGTCCATTATATCATTCACCCAATGACATAACCTTGTTATTAACAACATCCAATGTTTATGATCACGAAACCATGATCATCTATTAATCAACAAGCTAGTTATACAAGAGGCTTACTAGGGACTCCTTGTTGTTTACATAACACACATGTATCAATGTTTCGGTTAATACAATTATAGCATGGGATGTAAACATTTATCGTGAACACTAAGATATAACAATAACTAATTTATTATTGCCTCCTGGGCATATCTCCAACAGTAGAATAGCTATTAATTCTACAAACCCGTCCCTTGCTAACTAAAGACATTCTAAACCCGACTCACCCACTCAACCGACAAATTAACCCACTTCCGCCAGCACTTTCTGGAAAGTTCACTCCATTTTTTAGGAAGTTCACATTTTTTGAAAAAAATCACTTCATTTTTTGGAAATAAGTTCACTTCACTGTTTTGGAAGTTTACTTCATTTTTTGAAAGTTTTGTCCATAATTTCGAAGTTCACTTTATATTTTTTTTGGAAGTTCACTTATATTTTTTGAAGTCCACTTATTATTTTTGGAAGTTCATTCACTTCATTTTTTGGAAGTTCACACAATGTTTTGGGAAGGTCACTTCATTTTTTCAAAGTTCATTACATTTTTGAAAGTTCACTATTTTTTGGAAGTTTACTTCTTTTTTTCAAAAGTTTCACATCATTTTTTTGGAAGTTCCCTATTTTTTGAATGTTTCACATCGTTGGGTGTGTGGTCGACGGAGGATGGGGTGGGATCATCAAGAGTTTGGTGGTTTGTGGGGTCTGTGGAAGGTGGCGTGGTGTAGGGTCAATGGGAGGGGTCGGTGGGGTGGGTCAGTGAAATGATGACTTAATTCCCACTAGGTCACCCATCCTCAAATTGCTTCAACCCAAACACGCTTAACTTCTAAGTTCTATGTAATTGACCTACCCTTATGCTATAATAGTTCTTATTAATATTAGTATCAAATCAACCCTCTTAAGCCAAAAAAATTCAAAGGAAATTCAAAAATCCAAGAAAATTGAACATTTCAAAAAATGTAAAAAAAATGAAATAGATTCAAAAGTAAAAAAAATCAAGGAAATACACATTTTTAGATTTTTTATAAAAACACTTTTTAAAAAATATCAAAAAATATCATTAAAGTTTATAAATTATAAAAGTAAATGAAAATTTCTAAATATCAAAAAAAATCTAGGATTTTAATTAAGCTGCTTAATAACAAATCTAACAATTGGTGGCCCACGCGTCAATGATGATGTGGCATTGATACATTGCAAACGTATCTATAATTTTTGATGCTCCATGACTTTTTTACACCAATTCCTATATGTTTTGCTTACACTTAGTTGCACTTTTATACATTTTCCGGCACTAACCTATTAACAAAGATGCCACAGTGTCAGTTCCTTGTTTTCTGCTGTTTTGTATTTCAGAAAAGTTGTACAGGAAATATTCTCGGAATTGAACGAAACAAAAGCCAAAGTCAATATTTTTCCGTAACAGAGACAAAGTCCACAGGGGAGACGGAGAAAGGCTACGGGGCGGCCAGACCTACTCTAGGCGCGGCCTGGCCTCTGGCCGTGCCAAGGGGTGGTGTGGGCCCCCTGGCCTCCACCGACCTCGCCCTTCCGCCTATTTATTCACGATCTCGGGAAAAACCTAAACACCCGAGCCTCCATCCACGAAAAGTTCCGTCGCGGCCGCCATCATAGACCCTAGCTCGGGAGGGTTCTGAAGCTCTTCCCGGCACCCTGCCGGAGGGGGAGATCATCGCTGGAGGCATCTACATCGCCATGCTCGCCTCCGAAGTGATGCGTGAGTAGTTCATCCTTAGACTATGGGTCCATAGCAATAGCTAGATGGTTGTCTTCTCCAATTTGCGCCTAATGTTTAGATCCTTATGTAATGCTACATGTTGTGTTTGCTGCGATCCGATGAATATTGAATACTATGCTAAGATCGATTATATATTCTTGTCATATGTTTTTTGTGATCTTGCATGCTCTCCGTTGCTAGTAGATACTCTGGCCAAGTAGATGCTTGTGACTCCAAGAGGGAGTATTGATGCTCGATAGTAGCTTCATGCCTCTAGTTTTCTGGAAGAGTGACAATAACTTCTAAGATTGTAGATGTGATGTTTCTACTAGGGAGAAAACAACAATGTTTTATCCAAGGGTAATTCTATTGTTTACTTTACACACATTGTTGAACACAATAATCTGTTGTTTGCAACTTAATACTGGAAGGGGTTCGGACGCTAACCGGAAGGTGGATTATTAGGCATATACGCAATTGGATTATGGTCTATGTATTATGTTGTAATGCCCAAATGAATCTCATAGTAATCACCTTGTCATGTTGTGACGCCCCGAGGTTCCGGTACCATGAGGATTTCAGCGATCCCGCCGAAATCCGCATGATATCGATTCAGAGACGCCCTCCGACACGACGTGCGCGACGAATCACACACGTGATGCCAGAGGACTTAACACGAGCGGTAACATTACAACAGGATTACAATAGAGCCCACAAGATACATATATTACAACAACGACTCCAACGAGTCAAGATACAAATATACAATACAAAGATCTGAATCATATAGAAGATCGAATACGTCCGAGTACGGACAAGATACAACTTGGACTAAGAGTCCTGAAGATAACCAGTGGCGTTCATAACCCTGCCCAGGCCAAGCCGGAAGGGTAACCTTGCTAACGTCGTCATCTCGTACCTGTCGAAGTCGGGCCATCGGTTGCCGACAAAGGGGGGAGGAGGCAAAAAGAAAGGAATGCGAGGGTAAGTACCATTGGCACGTACTTGCGAGACAAGACCAGCTATGCTCGCTGGTGGGCGGTATAAACTTCACCCGGCTATATGTGGAGTTTAGCGGCAGCAAAGCTACTATCCAATAGAGACACGCTACACTATCCGTCTACTCAGAGAAGATAAGAGAGCGCACAAGGTAACAGATAAATACTACACCAACATAACCCAGCCAAATACACATATCCCCTTCAACAAAGCGAAGAGGCAATGTAAAAGGCACTCAACGGTGGACAAGTTTTATTAGGTATCGGTTGTAGTAATGCTATATTACTACGCAAGTTATTATTAGATTATTATCAACAACATAAAGGTGTAAGTTGTTCTATGATCAAGCTATACAATTCCAAGTCGTCCATAACCGCGGACACGGCTTATCGATAAGATGTACACCCTGCAAGGGTTGCCCAAATGTAACCATACGCATGCTCGAACCCACTTACTACGGTGGAGTCTCACATCAAGACCGTTCCCAATGCAAGAGAAAGTTTAATGGGAGCCACCCAACTAAGCTACCCGTGACGAAGTTCGGCCGTACTCCGATACGGACCCAGAGGTTGCGATGGCGTCCAAGGCGGGCACTAACGACCGGCCAAGGATAAGTCGGCACGCAATATGAGTACAGTACAGAATATAAACACCCGAAGGCAACAGGAAGTAAATCATGCATCGTGCATATGAGCAAATAAAACCAAGGTTGTGGCTCCCGATAGAACGGACTCGAGGAAAGGTAGTGGGTGATGGGGGTCCCACTCCCCCACGTACGGGTAGAGCGCTCAATCTCGGAACGGATAACAAGAACTCGGGTCCTAGGGGACATTAGCAAGTCAAAGTTCCGATGCTTTCGCAAAGGGGCTCACAGATGCCTCTGCTTACAATTTTAGTTGTTAACAATAAAGTAAAGTGTGATTATCTCCAACAAATAATATAGCATTTGATAACCTCCCAACAACCCAACATATCCCGATAACAGATCGAGATAAACAACAGAACCTAAACACGCCTACGACTCGCAAGGCTCAAACATCAATCAACGGCTATGGGTAAGGAATGATACATATAGGATTATCATGGTAAACAAGTGGAATAGGACACGTGACTCGATAAAGAAGCGCAACATAAGGATAGCAATGCGAGGGAGAGTGTATAATAGGTGAAGAGAGAGGGCTCGCCTGTGAAAAGCTGCAGAAGAACTTGTCGTATCTCACAACACCACTTCGTGATCCTATCCGGGAAGAAGCAAATGCTACAACAGAAATCGGTTGCAAATCTTACAACTACGAAAAAAGAACCAGCATGATCATGATAAGATATGCATGACATGGCAGATATGATGCGATGCGCTTATCCAATTTAAACGGAGTCGGAACCCCGAGCAAACAAATTAGGTTGTAGTTGCATTTTCTACCGACAAATTTAAGGGTTGATTAGCATGGCATAACATGGTGATGAGGACATGATTACCTCTGATTTGAAGGCATATCTTGGTGAAAAAGATGAGACTACGTCGAGGACGACATCAATTCAAGTAGGGGAGGATGATGAGGACATCTCTAGGGCAAAGGTGGCCGATCTTTCGATGAGACGTGGATAGATCGATTTGTTGGTGGAGTTCGTGCTTGACGATCCGACTACACGTGCAAAGCTCGTGCGCCAAAGCAATCGCTAGGACAATCTCCGGGAGTTACTGATCTTGCGGGAGCACGATCAGCTCGACCAGCAAGGGTCTTAATTCCTACCCGAAATCGAGAACAAGTAAGAACTAAAGATGCAATCAGAATATTGCGAATAGAGATGAAAGCTTGATTGATAATTGTGGGATTCTGAATAGTCGGTCTTGTTCTGGGCGTTGGCCTCAAAAGAAGTACATGTAGTTGCAACAATTGGCTAACTTTTAATCTAATCAAAATCCAAGTTCTAATGATGGCTACAGAGGGATATTGTAGCGATCCGACCCGGTACGGGTTGAATCTCTGTGCATAATAGTGCTAGTCCCTGGATCAATCGCTAGCACACACAGTTTAAGATGTAATACCAAGAAACAAAGGTCTTTATTACATCGCATGATCCAAAATTACATAATAAACATTACAAATTGCATAGCCCGAAGCTAGCATTATATCAGAGTTTACAACGAAACATATCAGCATGGAGTCCTTCATCTTCATGTGCCACAGGCGAGCATGTCGAGTATAGACTCGTAACCCTAACCATCGAACCTCACTCGTTCATCAAAATATCTGCAACATAAAACGTTGCAGCCACGCAGGGTCAATACATTTTGGAATTGTATTGGCAAATGTCACTATTTGGTGGGTATATAAATGGCGCCTAATAACTACGTGCTCATCTGGCAAGTGGAGTTTCGGCACTTTTGCGGAAAGCAATAGTTTCCCTATCTTTTATAAACAATTTTTTTTCTTCAGAAACATCGTCTAGGAACATATTAGCATAACCCATGCCGTCGCAAGACAGTTAGCTTCATATGCTCTTAAACATCTACGGACATGCTAGCATAGGCCCATGTAAACACAAGACAACCTAGCTCTGCATGCTCCTAAACCCATTGTTTGTTCCATCAAGTTTTATTAAGAAATTGGAATGATGAGATCTTCCAAACAGGTAACATGCCTAGTTGCTCACAGTTGTCCGTAACCAGGGACACGGCTAAGTACTTAGTTTGACACTCTCGAGAGGATTGTACACTTTACCCACATGACCTAGTCAGCCCCTTTTACCATGATGCTCAATTTGCTCAAATGGTCGGGAAAAGACCGAGTCGAGACCGTTTTCGAAGTAGGACCCCAAGCCATCCGGGACGGACCCATGCCAACCTACACATCTACATCCGCTAGTCACGTCGAGTCGGGTTCCTACAACTTACTTAGTCAAGCCGGGGCCCATATGACATGCGGCTGTACACGGAAGCTACTAAACAAGAAACTCCGTCCAATCTCTTTGATCCTCGGGCGGCAATCCCCACCATTGTTCACCGTGCGGACGCTCCCGTCTTACCAATCCGCCCGTGTGTTTCATTATTCAGGTTGTTTTCATTATATCAAAACATATACTTTTATTCATCTAAACTTATCATGATAACCCAATCCACGCATCTAAGATAGCATTGCTAAGCAAACAACAATACGGTGGCGACAAAAGAATCAAGTGTTGAACATGTGGTTGTTCTAATAGGTGTTCATAGCATAGCAATATATATTTTTAAAACAATCCTACACATGGATAGCTACTGAAAATAACTACAAAGTGCATAGAAAAATAGTAGGACGAACGGTGTGTGACACTTGCCTTTTTGGTAACTCGGAGAATTCTGCACTTCTCTCAATCAAAACTCGTATCTCTCCGTACAACTATAACATAAAAGTAACAGAACATAAACACACATTCAAACAACAAGAAAATCAAGCAAGGCAACAAATTAGAAAGATTTGTTATTCATTGTATTTTAGTTTTCATTAAATTGATGGTTAATTGGGAAATTAAAGGTATGGCAGAGGTATGGCTTGCAAGATATGAATTTGAGATATTGAATGGATGGGTAAAATACTTGGAAAGAAAATGATTTATATGAACCTATGGTCAAATGTTGTTTGCTACTCAAGAATGGGTAAATGGAATGATCCATGTGATAAAATCACACGAGTCTCAAATGACGCAACTCAAAATATTATTTAGTAAAGTGTGACAACACTTACTAAGTTAGTATGAGTTACACATAGGCTTGGGTATAAACAAATGATATATGGAATTACTCAAATTACTCATTTGTAAGTTGAATAGTTTTAAATTAGTTAAAGAAGTGAATGAAAAACAATTTGGATAGACACGATATTGATTCAAGATAGAGTGTCTAGTGGTATTGGTGTGTTCTCCGATAAGTGCAATAATAATAAAGTTTCCTGGATATTTAATTTGGTTTAGAAAACATGAATTGAGTATCTACTTAACATACACAACCTTATTAATTATCTACCGCAAGATTTATGTTTAGTAAAAATATAAACTTGAGTTCCCTGGATAGGTTACAGTAGTACACGATTAGACCAATTTGAATTATTCAAAAATAATTTATAGAATTTGAATTATCGTCAAATTACTGATTTGTATAGATTTTACTAAAGCAAGTTTATGCACGTGTCAAAGTTGTACAACTCCTATACCAAGTTGAAGTACATGATCTGAGGATTCCAGAAAGTACAAATTTGTTAAATTTGGACTAGTAGATTATTTGATATAATTTTTTATAGTGAAAAAGGATTGATTAAATCATTTGGATTATGATTCGAAAACTAATACATAACATATACAGTATTCTTGCATATTTGGATTCTACATGTTATAAGCTTTCCAACGATATAAAGTTTGTAAATTTTGGACCTCTGGATGATTTTATAATGAATTTCTAAGTTAGACACATAATCTGATATTTAAAATTTACATTTAAAATTAGTTTGACCGAGTTTGACTGAGACGCTGACTGTACGGTATAGTTGACTGCTGACTGTACAGTTGACTGCTGACTGTACTACTGACTGTACCGCTGACTGTACTGCTGACCGTACCGCTGACTGCAGTTTGACTTTGACCAGACTGAGTTGACTATGCTGATGTCATGATGATGTCATAAAGTTGACAGAAAAATTTGCTCAGATGGAAAAACTTTCTACATCAAAGTTGTATAGAATTAATAGATCTATCTAACGCACAAATTACTTTTCACCACGGATTAATGTGTTTGACAAGATCTGGGTTATACCTCATAAGATCCGAATCTTGCAACACGATTTTCTCCTTGCTCGGTGAACGAAACAAGGTGAAACTTGCGGCAATTGAAAGATCTTGACGAGAGGAACAACTTCCGTGTTGAGGTCATGACAATTCGAGATTGTTTTGAAACTCGATTTGGCTCCGGTTGACTCGAAATAGATCTGTAGATGAGCGATAAATCCGTACGTCAAATCGAAAAACTTTTAACATGAAAGTTGTGGAGGATGATCAGATCTACATACTCACCAAAGGAATTTGGATTTCGTGGAACGAGCACGAACTAATTGAGGATTCCCTTTGTCGGACCTGACGCCTTGTGATGCGAAATTATCCTGGTATGGTGGACGAAAAGAGATGAGATTGGTCGGGATTGAAAGATCTCGACGAGATCTACAACTTTCGTGTAGAGCCCGAGGTGATTCGAGGTAGTTTTGGTGGTCAAATCAACGAGTTAAGATTTCGTTGATGTAGGATTTCGAGAAGAGGAAAGGGAAAACGAAACTGCGATGTGGTGGTGGCTTTATATAGACCATAGGTCGGTGGAAAAGGTGGGGCTCGAAGTCAGGAACGCGTAGAAACAAACGGATCTGAATTCGGAGTAGTGTAGCTCAAGAAAAGTTGATTTAAGTGGAGATAAATTTTGCCATAACCAAATTTGTGCGTGCTTCACCGTAGACACGACCGACTTCGGTGGCTCGGTCCGGCTGGGCCTCGGCTGCCTGCTTGGGCCGGTCGGTCGGGTGGCCGGCCCGTTTGGTTTTTCTTTTTCCTTTTCATTTTTTTTCTTTTTCTCTTTACTTATTTCTTTTATACAATTTGTTTCGTAATTTCGATTTAAGTGAAGTGAAATTCTACGAGTTTGTAAAATTATTTTGATCGGCATAGAACAATAAAAGGGCTTTAATTTTACAATTTATTATTTTATAGTATTTTATTACTACTATGCCATTATGACTATGTGTGAATAGTTTCAACATATGCTCACCGAACAAGTTTCTAAAAATTTGTAAAAATCAAAATAGTGTTTTAGGATAACAAGGAACCTCGTTTAAAAACCATTTATGAAAATGAATTAATAATTATTTGCACTTGGCCTAAATGGCAACTTTGGCATTATTTTGCAAATAGAGTTTTCTAACGTTTTGTTTTCTAAAATAAAAATGCATTAAGGATTTTGAAAACCTTGAACACAAAGATATGTTTGATTTTGAATACTTTGAAACCAAAAGTTTTTGAAAACACTACTTTTTAAATTAATTAGTAAATAACTTTAAAAAGTTTTAATTCTTTGTGAATTTTCAATCAAGTTCAATCAATCACGCATTAAATTAAATTTTTATATTACATTCCGAAATTTAGAAAATTCCAAGATGTGACAGACTACCACCCTTAAAAGAAATCTCGTCCTCGAGATTTGAGGAAGGTTAGAAAGTTTTGGGTTCTAGATGGGCATGGATGCTACCACCCTTAAAAGGAACTTTTATAGGTAGTCTTAAGTCTTGGGTTTAGGCTAAGCTTATCTTGGATATGACTTGGCACATTCTACGATATGACTTGACACCAGATCATCTTTGGGAAACATCTATGACTTCTAAGTTAATATCCAATAGGTTGTTGTTTATTCACATATAGTGAACAACATATCTCTTCAAAGTGACTTGGGTATGCTTTTCCTCATGCTTGGGCTTCTAATCCATAGGGGATGGTGGTTGATCTAATTTCTACACTAGGGTTACTCTTTGGTCAATCCGAGGACCATGATGTGTAAACTTCATGTCATCCTTCATCTTTTCCTTCTTAATGTCTTCGACAACTTTCCACCACTCTTCATCTATTGGCTAGATCTTCAAACTAAGTGTAGTCCTACGCTCGGCAACGACTTGCCTACTATAAGAGTATAATGTTTATCCACCCTAGGGCTTAGGCTTATTCGTCGACATCTCTTTTATAGGTATGTCTCTCTAGATTCGCAAAGTCAACATTACGAAAGCGAATAATAAGAGTAGTAGGAATGGTGATCAATCCATCCCGCACCTGCATCATTACTCCGTATTTGATTTACTGAATCTCGTATTCTAACACTTGGTCAACCTCACTAGTTTGATAAAAAAAAATCCATGGAGAATTGAATCAATGTTTCAGTCCCCATTATTGAACTGTTTTGAAACATTTTTGTCGATCCTTAACTAGGGTTTTGCGTATCTCACACTTTATGCTTCTTCATCTTGTTAGGGAACATCAAGGTTGATTTCCCTAGTGTTGTGTTCATGGCGGGTTGCCGAGAAAGCATTCTCTGGGTTGGGTATAGAGGTGAATAGATAGAAAGATCCTACAGAAGACTCCTACCCAAACAAATCAAAGAAGATCATCTTACAAACAACGTCTAACAAGCATCAAGCAATATGTTTCATCAAACACAAACAAACTAGTATGGTCATACCTCAATTTGGTATGATCAATATTTTGTTACTTTGTCGTTGGTTCGCTAAAAGAGAACTAATGGTGGTCTAGTTTATTTCTGTTTTGGATGTTTCAGGTTTCTATTCTACTCCTTCGGTGTATCTTCGGGTGCTGTGTAGTCTGCATCGAAGTCTTCCTTCAAGTCCTTCATTTGTCTCCCATGCAACACTTCTAGCAAAGTCGAAGAATGTCACATGAAGCAGCAGTCCTCACTTCAGGTACAAGGTTATCATCTCTCCTTGTTGATAGTTTTGTAAGGTGGTCATCTAAAGTGAGAGGAAAACAATTTTGAAGATGGAATAGATGAGAATACCAGAAGTTTAAAATCCAAACATCTTTTTGATTGAAATAGGACTAGACAAAATTTTTATCCTAGGGTCTTCCTATTTCTAATCCAAACCTAGGGTCACGATCCTACAGTCAACACAATGCTCTGATACCATCTGTAGCGATCCGACCCGGTACGGGTTGAATCTCTGTGCATAATAGTGCTAGTCCCTGGATCAATCGCTAGCACACACAGTTTAAGATGTAATACCAAGAAACAAAGGTCTTTATTACATCGCATGATCCAAAATTACATAATAAACATTACAAATTGCATAGCCCGAAGCTAGCATTATATCAGAGTTTACAACGAAACATATCAGCATGGAGTCCTTCATCTTCATGTGCCACGAAGCGAGCATGTCGAGTATAGACTCGTAACCCTAACCATCGAACCTCACTCGTTCATCAAAATATCCGCAACATAAAACGTTGCGGCCACGCAGAGGTCAATACATTTTGGAATTGTATTGGCAAATGTCACTATTTGGTGGGTATATAAATGGCGCCTAATAACTACGTGCTCATCTGGCAAGTGGAGTTTCGGCACTTTTGCGGAAAGCAATAGTTTCCCTATCTTTTATAAACAATTTTTTTCTTCGAAACATCGTCTAGGAACATATTAGCATAACCCATGCCGTCGCAAGACAGCTTAGCTTCATATGCTCTTAAACATCTACGGACATGCTAGCATAGGCCCATGTAAACACAAGACAACCTAGCTCGCATGCTCCTAAACCCATTGTTTGTTCCATCAAGTTTTATTAAGAAATTGGAATGATGAGATCTTCCAAACAGTAACATGCCTAGTTGCTCACAGTTGTCCGTAACCGGGGACACGGCTAAGTACTTAGTTTGACACTCTCGAGAGGATTGTACACTTTACCCACATGACCTAGTCAGCCCCTTTTACCATGATGCTCAATTTGCTCAAATGGTCGGGAAAAGACCGAGTCGAGACCGTTTTCGAAGTAGGACCCCAAGCCATCCGGACGGACCCATGCCAACCTACACATCTACATCCGCTAGTCACGTCAGGTCGGGTTCCTACAACTTACTTAGTCAAGCCAGGGCCCATATGACATGCGGCCGTACACGGAAGCTACTAAACAAGAAACTCCGTCCAATCTCTTTGATCCCCGGGCGGCAATCCCCACCATTGTTCACCGTGCGTACGCTCCCGTCTTACCAATCCGCCCGTGTGTTTCATTATTCAGGTTGTTTTCATTATATCAAAACATATACTTTTATTCATCTAAACTTATCATGATAACCCAATCCACGCATCTAAGATAGCATTGCTAAGCAAACAACAATACGGTGGCGACAAAAGAATCAAGTGTTGAACATGTGGTTGTTCTAATAGGTGTTCATAGCATAGCAATATATATTTTTAAAACAATCCTACACATGGATAGCTACCGAAAATAACTACAAAGTGCATAGAAAAATAGTAGGACGAACGGTGTGTGACACTTGCCTTTTTGGTAACCGGAGAATTCTGCACTTCTCTCAATCAAAACTCGTATCTCTCCGTACAACTATAACATAAAAGTAACAGAACATAAACACACATTCAAACAACAAGAAAATCAAGCAAGGCAACAAATTAGAAAGATTTGTTATTCATTGTATTTTAGTTTTCATTAAATTGATGGTTAATTGGGAAATTAAAGGTATGGCAGAGGTATGGCTTGCAAGATATGAATTTGAGATATTGAATGGATGGGTAAAATACTTGGAAAGAAAATGATTTATATGAACCTATGGTCAAATGTTGTTTGCTACTCAAGAATGGGTAAATGGAATGATCCATGTGATAAAATCACACGAGTCTCAAATGACGCAACTCAAAATATTATTTAGTAAAGTGTGACAACACTTACTAAGTTAGTATGAGTTACACATAGGCTTGGGTATAAACAAATGATATATGGAATTACTCAAATTACTCATTTGTAAGTTGAATAGTTTTAAATTAGTTAAAGAAGTGAATGAAAAACAATTTGGATAGACACGATATTGATTCAAGATAGAGTGTCTAGTGGTATTGGTGTGTTCTCTGATAAGTGCAATAATAATAAAGTTTCCTGGATATTTAATTTGGTTTAGAAAACATGAATTGAGTATCTACTTAACATACACAACCTTATTAATTATCTACCGCAAGATTTATGTTTAGTAAAAATATAAACTTGAGTTCCCTGGATAGGTTACAGTAGTACACGATTAGACCAATTTGAATTATTCAAAAATAATTTATAGAATTTGAATTATCGTCAAATTACTCGATTTGTATAGATTTTACTAAAGCAAGTTTATGCACGTGTCAAAGTTGTACAACTCCTATACCAAGTTGAAGTACATGATCTGAGGATTCCAGAAAGTACAAATTTGTTAAATTTGGACTAGTAGATTATTTGATATAATTTTTTATAGTGAAAAAGGATTGATTAAATCATTTGGATTATGATTCGAAAACTAATACATAACATATACAGTATTCTTGCATATTTGGATTCTACATGTTATAAGCTTTCCAACGATATAAAGTTTGTAAATTTTGGACCTCTGGATGATTTTATAATGAATTTCTAAGTTAGACACATAATCTGATATTTAAAATTTACATTTAAAATTAGTTTGACCGAGTTTGACTGAGACGCTCGATGCATACGGTATAGTTGACTGCTGACTGTACAGCTTGACTGCTGACTGTACTACTGACTGTACCGCTGACCGTATCGCTGACCGTATCACTGATCTGCAGTTTGACTTTGACCAGACTCGAGTTGACTATGCCGATGTCATGATGATGTCATAAAGTTGATGTAAAAATTTGCTCGGATGGAAAAACTTTCTACATCAAAGTTGTATAGAATTAATAGATCTATCTAACGCACAAATTACTTTTCACCACGGATTAATGTGTTTGACAAGATCTGGGTTATACCTTATAAGATCCGAATCTTGCAACACGATTTTCTCCTTGCTCGGTGAACGAAACAAGGTGAAACTTGCGGCAATTGAAAGATCTTGACGAGAGGAACAACTTCCGTGTTGAGGTCATGACAATTCGAGATTGTTTTGAAACTCGATTTGGCTCCGGTTGACTCGAAATAGATCTGTAGATGAGCGATAAATCCGTACGTCAAATCGAAAAACTTTTAACATGAAAGTTGTGGAGGATGATCAGATCTACATACTCACCAAAGGAATTTGGATTTCGTGGAACGAGCACGAACTAATTGAGGATTCCCTTTGTCAGACCTGACGCCTTGTGATGCGAAATTATCCTGGTATGGTGGACGAAAAGAGATGAGATTGGTCGGGATTGAAAGATCTCGACGAGATCTACAACTTTCGTGTAGAGCCCGAGGTGATTCGAGGTAGTTTTGGTGGTCAAATCAACGAGTTAAGATTTCGTTGATGTAGGATTTCGAGAAGAGGAAAGGGAAAACGAAACTGCGATGTGGTGGTGGCTTTATATAGACCATAGGTCGGTGGAAAAGGTGGGGCTCGAAGTCAGGAACGCGTAGAAACAAACGGATCTGAATTCGGAGTAGTGTAGCTCAAGAAAAGTTGATTTAAGTGGAGATAAATTTTGCCATAACCAAATTTGTGCGTGCTTCACCGTAGACACGACCGACTTCGGTGGCTCGGTCCGGCTGGGCCTGGCTGCCTGCTGGGCCGGTCGGTCGGGTGGCCGGCCCGTTTTGTTTTTTTTTTTTCTTTTTCTTTTTCTTTTCTCTATACTTGTTTCTTTTATAAAATGAGTTTCATAATTCCGATTTGAGTGAAGTGAAATTCTACGAGTTTGTAAAATTATTTTGATCAGCATAGAACAATAAAAGGGCTTTAATTTTACAATTTATTATTTTATAGTATTTTATTACTACTATGCCATTATGACTATGTGTGAATAGTTTCAACATATGCTCACCGAACAAGTTTCTAAAAATTTGTAAAAATCAAAATAGTGTTTTAGGATAACAAGGAACCTGTTTAAAAACCATTTATGAAAATGAATTAATAATTATTTGCACTTGGCCTAAATGGCAACTTTGGCATTATTTTGCAAATAGAGTTTTCTAACGTTTTGTTTTCTAAAATAAAAATGCATTAAGGATTTTGAAAACCTTGAACACAAAGATATGTTTGATTTTGAATACTTTGAAACCAAAAGTTTTTGAAAACACTACTTTTTAAATTAATTAGTAAATAACTTTAAAAAGTTTTAATTCTTTGTGAATTTTCAATCAAGTTCAATCAATCACGCATTAAATTAAATTTTTATTTTACATTCCGAAATTTAGAAAATTCCAAGATGTGACAGATATATATGGGGGAAGTCAAGGGATTTTCGTCCAACCAGCTAGGGTTGGCCAAAAACACCCCTAAATGGGCCTTCCTCCACTTATATGGCCTCTTAAAATACCCTAAAATACCTAATCCGAAAATACATGGACCTGGCCCATTAAATAAGGTGACGCAGCACCATAAATAACTCTTTGGACGAATTTTATGATGGAGTAACTTGTATAATTCATCCAAGCATCGTTGCTTCGCTATGGTGGCTTCAATGTTCTGAAATCCTCGCTTGCGCGCCCCCCTGAATCCTTGCAGGTCTGCTGCCATCTCCATGCACGTTCCTAATCCAATGCTTGGCGTCCATGCTAGATCCATTCCTGAGATGTGGTTGTAGGAGTATTGGTTGTATCTATCATAGAGATGTCCTCATCATCCTCCCCTACTTGAATTGATGTCGTCCTCGACGTAGTCTCATCTTTTTCACCAAGATATGCCTTCAAATCAGAGGTAATCATGTCCTCATCATCCTCCCTTTCTTGAAAGAAAAGCCGTCCTCGGCGATGTTTATTCTGTAAACATGCTAACAAAAGAGACAAGATATATGCATGGTATATGTATATGTCATCCGTTTTAACAGCTCTTTCATGTTTCCCATTTAATGTTGTACATATACCAGTATTGTAGTAGCGTAGAAGCTCATTAGTCCCCATTAAACATTTATCACAACTCAGTTTGCAGATATAAGTGAAGCACATATTAACTCCTTTTAAATTATAATGCTCATCATTAAACCATCCCAATAGTGGTAAACCAAAATTCAGTAGTTCCAATTTACATGCTACAACTAGCTTAAATAAGCGATCATGCAACAAGTTATTTGGCATAAAGTCTACACCGTTATTGGAGTTCATATCAAAATGATTGAACATAGGTGGAATTTTACTTCCTATCAAACCAATAGTATATGGAACATCATCACATGTAATGCAAATTTTATTCACTAAAAATTCATTGTCTACGCCATACTCTCCAATTAAATTAAAAGTATAACCATGGGCATAAACACTCTTCAAATATTTGAGTTCAGCAATCTTATTTCTAGCATGTGATAAAGACATAGGAGGATCCATCACAACAGAAAACAAAGAATTAGCATGAGAAATCTTAGCCAACACTTCATTGTTCCTAACCAGTTTTATATGATCCATACTATAGTCATCTTTCAAATCACAAGGTGCATTATCAGGAGCAAGAATTTCAGTTTGTACATGATCCATACTATAGTCATCTTTCAAATCACAAGGTGCATTATCAGGAGCAAGAATTTCAGTTTGTACACTCATAGATATGTAAGAATTAACTTGTACAGTAGGTGTACTCAACATAGTTGGTATATCAGTTCCACAATTTCCTAACACATGGTCATCCTTGGAAACAAAAGTCTCCGTTGGTACACTCATATCAATGCATGAATTAGAATCAACAATAGGTGCACTTAAACCATCCTCTATCCGAGTTGTTGGATCACATAACATCAAATTAGCAAGCACAATCCTCTAATATAGGTGGTGTGACCAAATTATTTTCTACCTCATCACATGGTATATTTAACATAACCTTGCATTCCCCAATCTCATGTGGAGGGACAACATCAGTACCTTCATTGTTACCTTGTGACTCCAACGTAGAAGATGTTCGCAGCGACGTGTCACAAGTCTGTGGCTGGGCGACTCGAACAACAATATTCATGCGTGGAACGTTGGAAGAAACAACCGGTGCTAGTGTGCATGACTTGAAGGAGTTGGAATGGTCCAACGTTTTCTCATGTATGTGTTTCTCAAAAGCACAAGCTCGAACATATATACCAATAGTAGAATGAGGAATATACTTAAACATAACCTTAATATTAGGGTTCAAGCCATTGAAAAACATGTTTCTAGTACTTTCCTCAAATTCCTTTATATCACAACGGTGCATGTAAAATTTAAATTCCTGATAGTAAACATGCACAGTATTACTACCTTGTTCTAATCGTTCAAGTTTGCGGATCATTTCACGTTGATGAGAAAGAGGCACAAATCTATGTCTCAAAACAGATTTTAAATCTACCCAACTAGTAGGTGTATTATCAACATTTTCTTTATAATTCCAGTCCCACCAAATGGAAGCCAAACCCGTAAAAACTCTAGCAGCAGTTCTTACTTTCTCATGTTCAGTAAAATCATGGCATCCAAAAATATTGTCAACCTCAAATTCCCAATCAAAATAATCATCTGTATTATATCTACCCTCATAAACTGGTAAAGATATAACCTGATCATGATCGCCTGTAAATGGTTGCACATGCATCTCTGTAGTCGTCATGGTACTCGGGTCGATGGCTTGGTCCTCAATTCCTGTCATGGTTAGTACCCAAAAAGCACAAGTGTATATGCCTAGAAGCTACGCAAATATGGTGGTATCACGCGCAATTCGTCAAGCAAAATACAAAGCTCTTACAAGTTCTTACCAAACAGGAGGAAGGCGATATGGCAACCAGCAAAGATCAGTGTCTCCCAAAATTGTTCGAAGCGATTACCAAACGTCGACACAATGCACGTGGAGAAATATGTAGAGCTGTAGGTAGGCTCATATATGTGGAACTACCACCACAAAAGTTGATGTAAAGCTGAAAATCCGTTCAAAGTTGTCAAGTGCTGGTCCTAGACTAGACTGTACTAGAGACGCGAGCCTAAGACACAAGTCTAATCACGTCGAAACAGCAAAACGGTTGCTATAAGATAAAGCTCAGATGGATGTAGATATATCTGGATATGGTGGTGTCTAGAGAAAATTCCGACGACTCGGCTCTCTATCAGTAATGAACAACAGCTCACGCCAATGGCAGAGATAAAAGAGACTATAGGCACGAACTGTGTGCAAGACTTGTTCTGAAAACAACAGAATTTATATCGTGTGAAAATGTCGGAAGAGATATGACATGAGAACAGCAATTAATTTCACCGAGTACTGTGTCAAGCTGAACAGAACAGTCACGTGACTGCCCAAGTAAATGTAGCACAAAAAGAAACTCTGTACAAGTATCTGGTTACGTTTCTATATTGGTTGCCGACGATCAGTTCAAGTTGCTAGCGTACGTTCCAATGCACGTACTACTTTCCTGGAGGAGAAAAAAAATTCTGCCTTCTACAGCAGACAGCTCACGCTATCCTCAATTTTTTTTTTCCTTATTTACTATCTCTGCTTGCTTCGGACAGAACGAACAAGTTCCAAAGCAAGGACAGCTCTCCTGCAAAACAACCGACCGGGATTATCTCTCTGTTTTTTTTTGTTTTTTTTTTCTCTCTTTTTTTTTCTCTCTTTTTTTCTCTTTTTTTTTTAATCTTTCGTACACGGAAAGAGAACCAAACTCGTTCTCTCCTTTCTTTGTACCGGTCAAAAGAAACCTTTGAACAATATCAGGTCTGGAGCTAAGATCAGGAATTGATTTCCCCAACGCAAGTGCACGACCGTCTGTTCGTAGATTGAAAACTTGAACCCAATGATCACAGATAATCTGGCCCGAAATTTGCACAGCAAGAACGGATGGGAAAAGTAATGATGGACGGCAGATGCAAAGGCAGAAGTGGCGGCGATGCGGAAACAAACGTGAGTTGCGTGTTCAAAACTCGAAACTCTAAAAATCTAGACACTAAAACCAGCAACTTGACACACGATGCAACGAAAATTCAACAAAACAAAAACAAAGTGATGATAGCGAAAAGGCTAAGACTGGTTTTAGGCGAGGATGAACTAATCTAACTTCTTTTTGTGGGGCTTTTTCTGGATTATAGGTGAAACAAATCTAGACTAGGAAAACTGTAAATCTCACCGAGCAACCTGAAATCTGATACCACTTGATAGGGCAAAGGTGGCCGATCTTTCGATGAGACGTGGATAGATCGATTTGTTGGTGGAGTTCGTGCTTGACGATCCGACTACACGTGCAAAGCTCGTGCGCCAATGCAATCGCTAGGACAATCTCCGGGAGTTACTGATCTTGCGGGAGCACGATCAGCCTGACCAAGCGAGGGTCTTAATTCCTACCTGAAATCGAGAACAAGTAAGAACTAAAGATGCAATCAGAATATTGCGAATAGAGATGAAAGCTTGATTGATAATTGTGGGATTCTGAATAGTCGGTCTTGTTCTGGGCGTTGGCCTCAAAAGAAGTACACGTAGTTGCAACAATTGGCTAACTTTTAATCTAATCAAAATCCAAGTTCTAATGATGGCTACAGAGGGATATATATGGGGGAAGTCAAGGGATTTTCGTCCAACCAGCTAGGGTTGGCCAAAAACACCCCTAAATGGGCCTTCCTCCACTTATATGGCCTCTTAAAATACCCTAAAATACCTAATCCGAAAATACATGGACCTGGCCCATTAAATAAGGTGACGCAGCACCGAAATAACTCTTTGGACGAATTTTATGATGGAGTAACTTGTATAATTCATCCAAGCATCGTTGCTTCGCTATGGTGGCTTCAATGTTCTGAAATCCTCGCTTGCAGCGCCCCCCTGAATCCTTGCAGGTCTGCTGCCATCTCCATGCACGTTCCTAATCCAATGCTTGGCGTCCATGCTAGATCCATTCCTGAGATGTGGTTGTAGGAGTATTGGTTGTATCTATCATAGAGATGTCCTCATCACATGGAAAGGCTGCGCTACTTCAATATTAAACGGAGCGGTGAAACCTTATGTGGATATCCGAAATACTCCGCATATATGCGAGGTGAACATGCAAAACTATCACGGAACGACATGATGCGAGATGCAAGCAGATGTATGAATGGCATATTCATGTTCTTCATATTTTTCTGATCAAAATTCATATATAACACTTTTTATTTCGAGTTATATTTTGGAAGATATTAATTTTACAAGTTTTGCAAAAAGGAAAGAAATATGCAGGGGATGGACTGAGCTGGACCTGCGTTGTCATGGTCCAGAACTAGGCCTGCATGAGCGACAAGATGTTCCTGGACGCGCGAAGCTGCGGGCTGGTGAGAAGATCTGGCCCGCGGCCCATCAAGCGCCGGATCTGAATCAAGGAACCAGAGATCAAAAATGATGGCTTAAATTAGCCAAAGTGGAGATTTGATCCCACGATCTGTTGGATAGGCAAACGAGGGGTTACCACTGCGCTACTGATCGATTGTTGTACGGAACGGGGCGCGTCTCCCTATGAAGCAGACGAAGCGAAGCTTAGGCAGGTCGGCCATGGCGGACTGAGATCCAGTCGACCACGAATCCGACGATTCAGGGCGAACCAAGGCGGGGGAGTTGGCGTCGGGGGTGCGCCTTGGCATGGCGGTCCAGATAAGGTTGATGGGTTGGCCGGGGAGGCATCGGAGTGTCGCCGGCGACGAGTACCTGTGGCGACGGGAGGCAGTCAACGACGGGAGCACGATACAGATGAAATAGGGAGAGGGAGAAGAGGCCCGGGAGGAAGAGGAGGTTACCAGGAACGTGGAGAGGGGCTCGGCATGCCCGGGAAAGGTCTAGGGCCGCCGGAATGTTCGCCGGAGTGTGGCGGCCGTGGCGCAGAAACGGTGACGGTGTACTCGATTTAGGAGGTCCCGGCTCGATTCCTTGAACCAAGATGAAGAGGAGGACAAGGCGCATCTTTTGGCACCCTTGTCTCGGTGAGGGGTGGCCTCGAGCGGCGGCGCCATGGTGAGGACGGTGGTGGCAGTGGGGTTTTCTCTTCTTCGTTTGCCCACAGAGAGAGATAGGGGAGAGGGGGTTGGCGGCGGCAGGAGGGAGAGGAAGATGGGTTGGTGGCTAGGGTTCCTGGGGCGAGAAGATAAGGAGGAGGGGGAGCAGGTGGAGGGGGACCTCGGTGGTGCAGCACAGCGAGCACGTCTCTCTCGTGCTCCTGTCGCTTTCCTGGTGAAAAAGGAGAAGGGGAAAGAAGTGAAAGGGTATGCGGGTTGGGCCAGACCAGAAGGAAAAAGAGAGAAAGGCCAGCTGGGCCAGAGAGAGAAAGCCAGGGGAGAGTGGCCCAGAAGAGGGGTTTTGTTTTAAGAAAAGAAAAGATGAGGGTTTTATTAAACCATATGAGAAGGAAACAAATTAACTAGAGTTTATAAAAATAATTTTTATTTGATAAAAACATGGATGATATGATGCATATGTCCTGATGATGCACAAAATAAAAAGAACAAGCAATTCTAATATGGGTGCTACCCTGGGCCGTTACAATCGACACCACTAACAAGGAACCTCGCCCCGAGGTTCCACGCCAAGGTACGGGGGAGAGAGGTGGAACTATCGGGTCTTCAGGCGACGTGTCGAACTCCTCGACACCACTAACAAGAATTCTTGCTCCAAGTAGATCGGCGACACCACTAACAAGAAGTCGTTGTTCCGCTGTTGATGATGCACTTCTGTCGGGATCCTCCGAAGATCGGACCTAATAGGTGAGGGGCAAAGATCGTCCAACCCACGTCGATACCTAAGACTCAGAGAAGCAGATAAGAGAGAAGACACAAAACTCGCATAGGTAAGAAGAGAAAGAATATAGGTAAGGAGAAAAATCAGATCTAATCAGAACTTTCCAACGAAGTTTTCAGAAAATAGTTTGGACTCTAAACTCAACGACCGTTGGCAAGGTTATCCTACAGGCTGGACTAGTGGGGTACCGTTAACCTGAGGCTCTGATACCAACTTGTGACGCCCCGAGGTTCCGGTACCATGAGGATTTCAGCGATCCCGCCGAAATCCGCATGATATCGATTCATAGACGCCCTCCGACACGACGTGCGCGACGAATCACACACGTGATGCCAGAGGACTTAACACGAGCGGTAACATTACAACAGGATTACAATAGAGCCCACAAGATACATATATTACAACAACGACTCCAACGAGTCAAGATACAAATATACAATACAAAGATCTGAATCATATAGAAGATCGAATACGTTCGAGTACGGACAAGATACAACTTGGACTAAGAGTCCTGAAGATAACCAGTGGCGTTCATAACCCTGCCCAGGCCAAGCCGGAAAGGTAACCTTGCTAACGTCGTCATCTCGTACCTGTCGAAGTCGGGCCATCGGTTGCCGACAAAGGGGGGAGGAGGCAAAAAGAAAGGAAGGCGAGGGTAAGTACCATTGGCACGTACTTGCGAGACAAGACCAGCTATGCTCGCTGGTGGGCGGTATAAACTTCACCCGGCTATATGTGGAGTTTAGCGGCAGCAAAGCTACTATCCAATAGAGACACGCTACACTATCCGTCTACTCAGAGAAGATAAGAGAGCGCACAAGGTAACAGATAAATACTACACAAACATAACCCAGCCAAATACACATATCCCCTTCAACAAAGCGAAGAGGCAATGTAAAAGGCACTCAACGGTGGACAAGTTTTATTAGGTATCGGTTGTATTAATGCTATATTACTACGCAAGTTATTATCGATTATTATCAACAACATAAAGGTGTAAGTTGTTCTATGATCAAGCTATACAATTCCAAGTCGTCCATAACCGCGGACACGGCTTATCGATAAGATGTACACCCTGCAGGGGTTGCCCAAATGTAACCATACGCATGCTCGAACCCACTTACTACAGGTGGAGTCTCACATCATGACCGTTCCCAATGCAAGAGAAAGTTTAATGGGAGCCACCCAACTAAGCTACCCGTGACGAAGTTCG
>NC_061510.1:190431201-190560178 GCF_022539505.1 Lolium rigidum | reverse complement strand
GATGGTTGTTTCTAGTCGACATCGATGAGTAGCTTGGGGTTCCCAGGTGGCAGCCTGGAATCTATGGGCTGGGACGTCGCCGTTATGCTCCTGGCCTCTTAGGCCTTTTTCTATCTTGCTATGTCTAATAGCATAACTTCGCTTCCGTTGATTGATGTATGCCAGGTCAGTGACCTCTGCTTGTATCGCTTTGGTTCTTTGCTCTGTTATGAGCTTGTATTACCTCTTTGAGTCGTAGAGTCACTGTTGTGTTACCGATTCTCTCACTGTAGTCTCTCGAGCTCTAGGTTAGGCTTATGTCAGACGAAGATCTGGTATTTGTCTAACCCTGATCCCGGGGTGCCACGACCGGGGGCCACCACACATGTGGGCCGCGCGGGCTACACCCCGGCCGCGCCGGCCTGGTGTGGGGCCACCCTATCGCCCCTCCTGCGCCGCCTCTTCGCCTATTTAAGCCCTTTCGACCTAAAAACGCAGTACGAATTGACGAAACTCCAGAAAGACTCCAGGGGCGCCGCCGCCATCGCGAAACTCCAATTCGGGGGACAGAAGTCTCTGTTCCGGCACCCTGCCGGGACGGGGAAGTGCCCCGGAAGCCATCTCCATCGACGCCACCGCCTCCATCATGCTCCGTGAGTAGTTCGCCATGGACTACGGGTTCTAGCTGTAGCTAGTTGGTATTCTCTCCCCATGTACTTCAATACAATGATCTCATGAGCTGCCTTACATGATTGAGATTCATCCGATGTAATCGGTGTTGTGTTTGTTGGGATCCGATGGATTGTTACGTTATGATTAGTCTATCTATAAAGTTTGTGAAGTTATTGTTGCTTGCAATCTTGTTATGCTTAATGCTTGTCACTAGGGCCCGAGTGGCATGATCTTAGATTTAAGCTCTATACTTATTGCTTAGATTGTATCTACAAGTTGTATGCACATGTCTATGTCCGGAACCAAAGGCCCCAAAGTGACGAGCAATTGGGACAAGCTGGAGGGAAAGGCTTAGATATGAGGATCACATGTTTTCACGAGTGTTAATGCTTTGCTCCGGTGCTCTATTAAAAGGAGTACCTTAATTTCCGAGTAGATTCCCTAGAGGCCGGCTTGCCACCGGCTGGTAGGACAAAAGATGTTGTACAAGTTTCTCATTGCGAGCACGTATGACTATATATGGGAAACATGCCTACATGATTAATAGACTTGATATTCTGTCTTAATGCTATTTCAATCCTATCAATTGCCCAAGCTGTAATTTGTTCACCCAACACTTGTTATTGGAGAGTTGCCACTAGTGTAGATAGCTGGGAACCCCGGTCCATCTTTCATCATCATATACTCGTTGTACATGACATTGGAAGTAGTATCAACTATTTTACGGTTGCCATTGCTCTCATATTACTATTACTCTGCTGCTGTGTTACTTGTTACTCATTGCTCTCATATCACTGCTACTTTCACATCACCCCTGTTGCTAGTGCTTTTCCAGTGCGAGCTGAATTGACAACTCAGTTGTTAAGGCTTATAAGTATTCTTTACCTCCCCTTGTGTCGAATCAATAAATTTGGGTTTTACTTCCCTCGAAGACTGTTGCGATCCCCTATACTTGTGGGTTATCAATGCCGTCTTCCATTCATCACCGATTGCCATGCGGATTTGATGGTAGCCACTACGCAAATCGATTTTAGAGAAAATAGTGGCACCGCTCAACTCATCAAGAATGTCATCTAAACGCGGAATGGGATGGCGGTAACGAACGGTAATGGCATTGATGGGGCAGCAATCCATACACATTCGTTGCGTCTCATCCGGTTTAGGCACAAGAATCACCGGAACGGCACAAGGGCTAAGGCTTTCTGGAACGTACCCTTTAGCGAGGAGATCTTGTATTTGGCGTTGAATCTCCTTTGTGTCTTCGGGGTTGGTGCGGTAGGCGGCACGGTTTGGAAGGGGAGCGCCGGGTATGAGGTCGATGCGGTGCTCGATACCCCGAAGCGGTGGAAGTCCATGAGGTAGCTCGTCGGGGAAGACGTCTTGGAACTCCTTCAAAAGAGACAACAAAGACGAAGGAATGTTGGTTAAGTCATTAGTCTCCGATGACGGTCCCTTGCAAGTTAGCACATAGTGCAATGTGGTGGATGGGTTTTCTTGCACTTCTCTCCACTCGCTTTTGGTGGCTAGGAGGACGCTCTTTCTCTCGCTCATGTATGGCTGGTGGCGCTCACTCTCCTTTTGGTGGGTCGCTCCCTCTCCTCTCAACTCACTATGGTGGGTGTGTTGTTGTGCCCTCGCTAAAGCCTTCGCATTGTCGGCGATGATTTGGCTAGGAGTCATTGGGCGAAGCTCAAACTTCTCATCCTTGACCGTGAAGGTGTATGCATTGGAGTATCCGTCATGTATAGCCTTCTTGTCAAATTGCCATGGGCGGCCAAGCAACATGTGACACACCGTCATGGGCACCACGTCACACTCAATAGTATCTTCATAGGGCCCAATCTTGAAGTTGACGATGTCGGTATGTTGTATCTTGACGTTGCCCTTGTCACTCTACCATTGGACATGGTAAGGATGAGGGCGCTTGCGAAGTGTGAGGTTGAGCTTCTCACACAACTCGGTGCTTGCCAAGTTGTGGCAACTTCCTCCGTCGATGATGACCTTGATTGACTTGCCACCAATACCGGCACGGGTTTGGAAGATGTTGCAACGTTGGTCTTCCATAGCTTGAGGTTGAGTTGTTAGCACCCTTGTGACCACAAGAGAAGGGCTTGGGTCATGCATGCATAAGAGAGGGTCTTCTCCACTTTCTTCATCATAATCTTCTTCATTGGCGACGGCGGCTTGTACAAGCGCTTCATATTCGCCTTCACTTAGCGTCTCTATGTCGCCTTTCTCCATAGTGATCATGACCTTGGTGTTCTTGCACTCGAAGGACTTGTGGCCTTGTGTGCCACACTTGAAGCAAGTGACATTAGAGGGTCCCGTAGAGGCCTTTGAGGAGGCGGTGGAGGACACCGTTTGCTTCATGCGACTTTGGATAGTCGGTTGCTTGGATGGCGTACAGGATACGGCGGGCTTGGCACTTGTTGTAGGAGTTGTTGTAGCGAACTTGGAGGTGAAATATGACTTGGACTTGGAGTACTTGATGTCCTCAATCACTTGGCGCTCGGCCTTGGAGGCTTGGTGAACCAACTCAACCATGTTGGAATATTGTTGGAACTCCACAATTCTCTTGATGGGGTAGTTGAGTCCATTGAAGAATCTAGCGATGGTATGTTTCTCGGACTCTTGGATGTTAGCTCGCATCATAGTTAACTCCATCTCCTTGAAGAACTCCTCAACGGTCTTGGTGCCTTGCTTCAATTTTTGGAGTTTGTTGAAGAGGTCGGTCATGTAGTGTGTTGGGACAAAGCGAGCTTGCATTTCTTCCTTCATCTCTTCCCAAGTGTCAATTGGAGGTTCACCCTTTTCTTCCCTTAGAGTGAGTACTTGCTCCCACCAAGTGTTGGCGTAATCTTCGAACTCAAGCGATGCCATGGCCAATTTCTTGGCACCGGAATAGTTGTGAATGCGGAAGATCTTGTCAACCTTGAGTGCCCATGAGAGGTAGGCCTCGGCGTCGTCTTCACCCTTGAACTTGGGCATGTTGAACTTGAGTTTGCCGAACATGTTCTCTTCATCTTCCAAGTTTCGCCGGCGAGGACGGATGCCTTCATCTCTTGCGGCTTGAGGTGGTAGAGGAGGTCTTCCACGGCCAACCATAGCGTTGGGTTGGCGGTGGAGTTGAACACTAGCTTCACTTGGTTCACGTTGATGATGTTGTTGAGGATCTTGATGAGGTTGTTGGCGATGTCCAAGGATGGCCCTATCATCTTGATCATGTTGCGGTTCTCCTCGACCCCGTTCGTCATGGCGAGGGTGGTTTCGGAGATCACGCCTCGGTGGATCTTGAGGACCTTGGTCTTGAGCATCAATATGTGCTTGACGATGAGGTGCCGGTTCCATGTTGTGGATGACGTTGTCGTGGGGTTGGTCGTCATGCCCATGGTGGGCATGGCGAGCCGCTTGATGACGATCTTGGTGAAGAACTTGTTCTTGTGGAGGACGTTCATGAGGACGAGCATGGCGATGGAATTCTCCTCGCCTTGAGTTGGAGCGAGAGTCTTCTTGACGAGCATGCGGGCGACGAGGTCGATGATGGTCTCCATGCCTTGAGTTGGAGCTTGAGGACGTATGGCGATCATGAGAGTAGTAATCTTGTGACGAGGTTGATGATGATGAGGAACTAGAGCGATGTCGATGTCGGCGGCCCAAGTTGTTGATGGCGTGCTCGAGACTATCCATGCGCCGCTCCATGTTTGCATCATTGGCCGTCACTTGGCCATGCAAGTTGTCCGTTGCTTCGCGAAGTAGAGATATATCTTGGTTCACTTGGGAGAAGTTGTGGGCCACTTCTTCATATTGCTCGTCGATGCGTGTTTCAAACAAGGTGAGTTGCTCCTTGAACTCTTGGCGTTGTGTCCATAGATTGTGTTGGGTAGCCAACCGCTCGGTGTTGCGTAAGACTTCATCCTCCCGAGCTTCGTCTCCGTGCCTATCCATGATAGCAAGACAAGAACTATGTTGTGGATGTTAGTGGAAGAAAACTACCTCACACTCTTACCTTGGTGTGATAGAATTGTGGCAATCAACCGGACCGAGAGCAAAACCAATTGTATCGGGTACACACTCAAAGCCACACGCAAAAGCTAGCAAATATGGTGTTAGGTGAGTGTGGTGGAAAGCCAAAAGATGAAATCCAAAATTAAGTGTGTTGTTAAAGGTGGGTAAGGTCCAAAATCAAGTGTGAAAAGTGGAGATCACTATAAACACGGAAAAGTTGTGGAACTCACACACGGGATAAGCGGGGTTAGTGTGACCAAGGAATGAGCGGAAAAACAAAAACCTATATGCAAGGTGGTGCTCGGTGTCACACTAACACAAGAAGAGATCAAAGCTTGGTTGCAAATGGAGAGACAACAAGATTCACACGCGGCCTCTCTTCTCTTCTCTCTCTTTTGCTTAAAAGCTTTGTACACACACTCTTTTGTATCGATGGTGGCACTTGCACTCTTTTGTATGTATGGTGCTACTTTGCACTCTTTTTGTGTTTTTGTTGCTTTTTCTCACACTACGTTAGCGTTAGCCTCGCTTTTTGTATCTTGCCACACGAGTTCTTTCTTATAAGCTTGACACACACACCTCACAATCGGGGCCACGTGCAATGTCTCACAACACTTGATAAGCAATGCTCGATAGGATAGATCGCAAAAGGAAGAGGGGTGACAAGGGAAATGCAAGTTATACCTAAGATGTGTTGATGAGGACATCCCAACCTCCGATTTGAAGGCATACCTTGGTGAAAAAGATGAGACTACGTCGAGGACGACTTCAATTCAAGTAGGGGAGGATGATGAGGACATCTCTATGATAGATACAACCAATACTCCTACAACCACATCTCAGGTACATTCGTTACTAGGAATCCTTCCTGATATATATGAGAATATGATGCTGCCTAAATCAAATGTATTTATATTATTTAGGAATGGATCTAGCATGGACGCCAAACATTGGATTAGGAACGTGCATGGAGATGGCAGTAGACCTCCAAGGATTCAGGATGGCGTTGCAAGCGAGGATTTCATAACATTGAAGCCACCATAATGGAGCAACGATGCTTGGACGAATTCTACAAGTTTCCCCATCATAGAATTCGTCCAAGAGTTATTATTGGTGCTGCGTCACCTTATTTAATGGGCCAGGCCCATGTATTTTCTTATTAGGTATTTTAGGGGATTTTAAGAGGCCATATAAGTGGAGGAAGGCCCATTTAGGGGTGTTTTTGGCCAACCCTAGCTGGTTGGACGAAAATCCCTTCACTTCCCCCATATATATCCCTCTGTAGCCGTCATTAGAACTTGGATTTTGATTAGATTAAAAGTTAGCCAATTGCTGCAACTACGTGTTCTTCTTTTGAGGCCAACGCCCAGAACAAGACCGACTATTCGGAATCCCACCATTATCAATCAAGCTTTCATCTCTATTCGCAATATTATGATTGCATCTTTAGTTCTTACTTGTTCTCGATTTCAGGTAGGAATTAAGACCCTCGCTGGTCAGGCTGATCGTGCATCCGCAAGATCAGTAACTCCCGGAGATTGTCCTAGCGATTACGTTGGCGCACGAGCTTTGCACGTGTAGTCGGATCGTCAAGCACGAACTCCACCAACAAATCGATTTATCTTCATCTCATCGAAAGATCGGACACCTTTGCCATATCAAGTGGTATTAGATTTCAGGTTGCTCGGTGAGATTTACAGTTTTTCCTAGTATAGATTTGTTTTACCTATAACCCAGAAAAAGCCCCACAAAAATATATTAGATTTAGATCATCCGCCCCATAGCCCCTGCCAAGCCATTGCATGATCTTTTCAGTTTTTGCTTTTTGAGCCTTTTGTCTGCAATCGTTGTGTCGCGTGCTGGTCTTAGCGTCTAGAGTCGTTAGAGTTTCGAGTTCTGGTCATAGTAGTCACGTCGCCGCCGCACCATCTCCGCTTGCAGTCCTCGCCATATCACCGCCACCATATACTTACGCCACATCTGCCATCAACTCCTTGTTGTTCCCCTTGTCTTCCCATCATAGTAGGGTCTTTCTTGATCTTCGTTTCTGAGTTTTTTCGAGTTTTAGATCCGTTTTCTTGGTCAATTTCGCGTTTTCCGTCGGAATCCTGATAGCAGTCTAGCTGCAAAAAAAAAATTCTGGGCGCCTGACCATAGAGACCTCTATGGTCTAGCGCCAAGGGGTAGATTCTGCAAAAAAAAATCGAAAAAAAAATTTTCTGGGCACCCGACCATAGAGACCTCTATGGTCTAGCGCCAAGGGGTAGATTCCGCAAAAAAAAATTATGGGCGCCCTACCATAGAGACCTCTAGGGTCAAGCGCCAAGATTGAGTCCAAAAAAAAAACTGGGCGCCTTACCATAGGTGCCTCTATCCTCCAGTGCCAGTTTCGCTGCCTCTTGTATCTTGTGCCGTGTCGTGATCTCGTTGGTGATTTAGGCTCGCGTCTCTAATACGATCTAGCCTAGGACCAGCACAGTACCTTCGTTGAGCGTTTACTCAATTTGCATCGCTGATTTGATTACTGTGCCACCATATCACTATACTTTGCCTTCCCAGAGCTCCACAGATATCTCCACGTGTACTGTGTCGACCCCTGGTAATCGCTTTGGCAATCTTTGGAGAAGCTGATCTTTGCTGGTTGCCATATCGCCTTCCTCCTGTTTGGTAAGAACTTGTCAGAGCTTTCTATTTTGCTTGACGAATTGCGCATGAACCACCATATTCCGTAGTTTGTAGGCATATACATTTGTGCTTTTTGGGTACTAACCATGACAGGAATTGAGGACCAAGCCATCGACCCGAGTACCATGACAACTACGGAGCTGCATGTGCAATCATTTACAGGAGATCACGATCAGGTTATATCTTTACCAGTTTATGAGGGTAGATATAATACAGATGCTTATTTTGAGTGGGAGTTTGAGGTTGAAAATATTTTTGGATGCCATGATTTTAATGAACATGAGAAAGTAAGAATTGCCGCCAAAACTTTTATTGATCTTGCTTCCGTTTGGTGGGACTGGAATTATAAAGAAAATGTTGATAATAAACCTACTACTTGGGTAGATTTAAAATCTGTTTTGCGACATAGATTTGTGCCTCTTTTTCATCAACGTGAAATGATCCGCAAACTTAAACGGTTAGAACAAGGTAGTAACACCGTGCATGTTTACTATCAGGAATTTAAATTTTACATGTACCGTTGTGATATAAAGGAATGTGAGGAAAGTACTAGAAACATGTTTTTCAATGGCTTGAACCCTGATATTAAGGTTATGTTTAAGTATATTCCTCGTTCTACTATTGGTATATATGTTCGAGCTTGTGCTTTTGAGACACACATACAGGAGAAAACGTTGGACCATTCCAACTCATTCAAGTCATGCACACTAGCATCGGTTGTTTCTTCCAACGTTCCACGCATGAATATTGTTGTGCGAGTCGCCCAGCCACAGACTTGTGACACGTCTCTGCGAACATCTTCTACGTGGGAGTCACAAGGTAAAAATGAAGGTACTGATTTTGTCATTCCACATGTGCCTGATGAATTCCATGATGCTCTACATATGTCATGTGATAATTTGTCTATTGAGTTGATTGAGGATAGAGTTGTCACTTTGAAACAATCTTCTGATATCACAATGGAGATGCTTCCTAGTTTTGTTCATGAACTTGAAATTGATAAATGCAATGTTGATATTAATATACCATGTGATGAGGTAGAAAATATTTTGGTCACACCACCTATATTAGAGGATCATCCTACTGAGTTGCAACTACCATGTGATCATACCACTGAGATTGATGTTGTTGTGAGTGCAATTAGTCATGTTTTCAGTTCTTCTTCGACTATGTTTGCGTCCACTGAAATTGCTAATGCTGAAATGGATTCTTCTATTGATATGAGTACACCCACTGAAATTATCATTGATATGACTAGCAATCTTTTGGTTGACTCTAGTTATGACAAACCTACAGATTTGTGTGTACCATGTGCTGTTTTTCGTTCCTCTATTGATATGAGTGTACCAATGGAGAATTTTGTTTCCGATGATGACCATGTGTTAGGAACTTGTGTAAATGATATACCAACTATGTTGAGTACACCTACTGTACAAGTTAATTCTTCCATATCTATGAGTGCACAAACTAAAACTCTTGCTCCTGATAATGCACCTTGTGACTTGAAAGATGACTCTAGTATGGATCATATAAAACTGGTTATGAACAATGAAGTGTTGGCTAAGATTTCTCATGCTAATTCTTTGTTTTCTGTTGGGCTGGATCCACCTATATCTTTGTCACATGCTAGATATAAAATTGATGAACTTCCTTGTTTAAAGAGTGTCTACGCCCCTGATATTACTTTTCATTTGCTTGGGGAGTATGTCAGCACCAAAGTTTTTTATGGTACATAGGATTTGGATCATGTGTGATGATTCTTATAGTTCCAATAAAACTGAATTTGTGTATATGCTTTCTCATTTTGATATGACCTCCAATGTTGGTATTCATTCTATGCCAAATAACTTGCTGCAAAATTGTTTAATTCAACATGACGTGGCTAGTAAATTTGAGACCTTACGTTTTGGGTTACCAACTTTGGGATGGTTTAATGATGAGCATTATAATTTGAAAGGAGTTAATATGTGCTTCACTTATATCTGCAAACTGAGTTGTGATGAATGTTTAATGGGGAATAATGATCTTCTAAGCTACTACAATACTGCAATATGTACAAAATTAAGTGGGCGACATGACAGAGCGGTTAAAACGGATGACATATACATATACCATGCATATACCTTGTCTCTTTTGTTAGCATGTTTATAGAATAAACATCGCCGAGGACGGCTTTTCTTTCAAGAAAGGGAGGATGATGAGGACATCCCAACCTCCGATTTGAAGGCATATCTTGGTGAAAAAGATGAGACTACGTCGAGAACGACTTCAATTCAAGTAGGGGAGGATGATGAGGACATCTCTATGATAGATACAACCAATACTCCTACAACCACATCTCAGGTACATTCGTTACTAGGAATCCTTCTTGATATATATGAGAATATGATGCTGCCTAAATCAAATGTATTTATATTATTTAGGAATGGATCTAGCATGGACGCCAAACATTGGATTAGGAACGTACATGGAGATGGCAGCAGACCTGCAAGGATTCAGGATGGCGTTGCAAGCGAGGATTTCAGAACATTGAAGCCACCATAATGGAGCAACGATGCTTGGACGAATTCTACAAGTTTCCCCATCATAAAATTCGTCCAAGAGTTATTATTGGTGCTGCGTCACCTTATTTAATGGGCCAGGCCCATGTATTTTCGGATTAGGTATTTTAGGGGATTTTAAGAGGCCATATAAGTGGAGGAAGGCCCATTTAGGGGTGTTTTTGGCCAACCCTAGCTGGTTGGACGAAAATCCCTTCACTTCCCCCATATATATCCCTCTCGTAGCCGTCATTAGAACTTGGATTTTGATTAGATTAAAAGTTAGCCAATTGCTGCAACTACGTGTTCTTCTTTTGAGGCCAACGCCCAGAACAAGACCGACTATTCGGAATCCCGCCATTATCAATCAAGCTTTCATCTCTATTCGCAATATTATGATTGCATCTTTAGTTCTTACTTGTTCTCGATTTCAGGTAGGAATTAAGACCCTCGCTGGTAAGGCTGATCGTGCATCCGCAAGATCAGTAACTCCCGAAGATTGTCCTAGCGATTGCATTGGCGCACGAGCTTTGCACGTGTAGTCGGATCGTCAAGCACGAACTCCACCAACAAATCGATTTATCTTCATCTCATCGAAAGATCGGACACCTTTGCCCTATCATGTGTAGGCGGTGATGAACACGCAACTTGCGATGATGGTGGTGGTGGTGGTGGTCGGCGGTGGCGTTAGCAGACGTATCCGGTCTGGGGGCCGGTCTGGCCGGGCCTGGGGCCGGCTGCTCCGGTCTGGCGGCCGGTCGGCCGGGTTCTGGGCCGGGCGGTCCGGTCTCGGGGCCGGTCAACCGGTTTTCTCAACCGGCTGCGCGAGTTTCTCTCTCCTGTTCTTCCCCAAACCAAATCCAAAAGATCAAATCGAAGGGAAACGGAGGGATTGGGGGCTAAAAGGTGGGGGAAATAGTAGATCAACACTAACAACACCAAATCCACGGATCAAAACCACCAAAAACTCAACAAAATCGTAGATCCATCCAAAGGCAATTTAGGGCTATTTTTTGGTTTTTTTTGGAAAAATTTCTAGAGACGAAATTGGGTGGGTGGGGGGTCAAATTCGTGGTAACCAAGAGCTGCTGATACCATATGATGAGGTCTAAGACCTTGTGTGTGGCCCGATCTCGCGATTGACCCAAATCCAAAAGGGGAAAAGAGGGAGAGGAGGAAGAACACGAAGAACACGAAGAACAAACCCACGCACACCAACCCGATACAATCGAATTCTTACTCTCGTGGCTCGATGGACCACGCCAATAGAATCAACCCGGATGAGACACGAAGTAGAATTCCGAGGGGAGAGATCGGTGTTGGAAACGGAGACCGTTGAGGGAGAGAGAGTGGAGCACACTAGAATCTCACTCACAAGTATCCAAATCCTCAACAAGAGTAGCCTTGATTACAAAGGGGATCTAACCCTAGGGAGACAAAGCTCAAAAGTAGTTTCAAGCTCAAATTATGTCTAAAGAGGTAAAGGGGGTGTCCTGGGTCCTTATATAGGCCTACAAGGCGACACATGGCGAAAAGGTACGGAGTACACAACTTAAGCAGTTTTGACAAGGCGATTCGACGAATCCGGTCAGGAGCCCGGTCAGACCGGCCCTCGGACCGGGGCGTCCGGTCCAGACCGGAGGTCGATCGGGGAGGGTCCTGGCGGCTCAGTAAGGCGCCCAGTTTCCATCAGCGTAGCGTCCGGTTTGGACCGGGGAGGCCCGGTCAGGAGCCCGGTCAGACCGGACCTAGGACCGGCGCGTCCGGTCCAAACCGGGTCCTGGATCGGATGGTGACCGACGAGGGGTCCCGAAGCCCCGGTATTGCGCCCGGTTGGCACCAGTCGGGGATCCGGTTTGGACCGGGTGGTCCGGTCAGGAGGCCGGTCGGACCGGGTCCTGGGCCGGCTGGCTCCCTCACTTCCTTGGCGCGCTTCGCATGACGTCGGGTCCAGCTCCACGTCCATCTTCACGTCCAGCTGCTCCTCTCCTACCCTTGACCATGGTGTGTCCTCCTCTCCGGGGTCTTGATGCACCTTGTACCCTAATAACACAAAGCGTGTCGACATGAGGTAGCAATCCGTCCAATGGGGTACCGAGATCGAGGGTAGTGAGGAGCGAGTTCACCTTATCATGTAGCGCTTTGACTCGAGCCCGCGTCATTGGTCCACTTGGGGGACTTGTTGGTCTTGGTGAGGAGGTGTCCAAAGGCCACCCCGCATCAAATGCTTTATGTGATCTTGGTGCAAGTATTTCTGTTATGCCTAGGAAAATCTATGATATGCTTGATTTGCCACCGTTGGAACAATGTTATTTGGATGTTCATCTTGTTGATTTTGCTACAAAGAAACCTTTGGGGAGAGTTAATAATGTTCTTATTATGGTTAAAAATAACCTTTTCCCCGTTGATTTTGTTGTTTTGGATACTGAATGCAATGCGTCTTGTGCAATTATTTTGGGAAGACCATTTCTAAGAACTGTTGGTGCTGCTATTGATATGAGAGAGGGATTATTAAATATCAATTCCCACTCAAGAAAGGTATGGAACACTTTCCTCGGAAAATAAAGAAGTCACCTTATAATTCTATTATTAGAACAAATTATGATGTTGATGCTTCTTCACTTGATAATACTTGATGCTCGCTCTTTTTCTGCGCCTAGCTGAAAGGCGTTAAAGAAAAGCACTCTTGGGAGATAACCCGTGTTTTATTTCTGTAAATTTTTTTTCTTTTGTTGAGTCTTAGAAGTTATTACCTCTGTAATAACCTCTCCTTATCATTTTTATTTCGTTTTTGTGCCAAGAATAGCCTCTAATATGAAGAAAGTAAGATTTGGGGAAGTTGATGTCCTGAAAACATATTCTGTGCTGTCACAGTAAAAATTTGTATTCACAGCCAGAGCGGAATTTTGAGCTGCCAATTTTTGCGCATATGCCCCAGCTTATTATTTAACTGTTGTTAGTTGAACACTTTTCAATCTGAGCAACAGAAGATTTTCGAAAAAATCGATCTTTATCCGCTGTTCTGTTTTGATAGATTTCTGTCACTATTTGCATTTTCCTCTTAATTTCTTTCTTTTTGAGTTCTTTTGATCAAAGAGATTTTTGAAGAGTAGCTACAGTAGCTAATGCTTTAATATGTGTATGATATATGTTAGAACTGAACCAAGTGGATTTCTTATCTTGATTGTACTAATGCTTCTAATAAAGAATTGTGTGAAGTTTTGTATGAAGGAAGTTTTCAAGTGTAGGGAGAGAAGAATGATGTGATGAGATGAAGAATGGACAAAAGCTCAATCTTGGGGATTCCCATGTCACCCCAAGAAATATCCAAGAAGTACAAGCGTAAAATCTTGGGATGCCCAAGGCATCCCCTCTTCATCAACAAAGCAACATGTCATCTTTCTATGCGCTATATTTTTATTGCTTCATACGCTTTGTGTTGTTCTTGGAGCATCTTTATTTTTATTTTTATTTTTGTTTTGTTTTGTTTTCTGTATCATATGGTTGGATCCCGGCTAGTACTGTGTTTAGCTCTTATTATTTCACTTGAATTTTTTTCAAAGCTCGTTAGTATTCTTTTATGTATGATTAGCTCTCTCGTCCATATTGTTTTTCATCTCTGAGAGTTCTGTAAAATAAGTTGATTGGTGTTGGAGACGAGTAAAATGTTTCATGCTTATAGTTATGCAAAAGGAAGCTTGACTAGAATGTGGCATAGACTTTGGCATGTCATGTTGGATGTTATTCTTGTCATACGCTTAGTATTTATTGTTTTAGCATGACTTGTCTCAAATAGCTGAGAGTGCATAATGTGCTATTGAAAGAATCATGTGTTGTTTCCATCATACAAAGCATAAAATTGTGGTATTCTCCTTTGACGCTTTATTGTGTTGACTTGGCACATGCTTATACCATGTTATATAACATCCCTCTATTTTCAAAACCTAAAATTTGCATGCATTCATATCATGTTTGCATTTTAGTGCATCACATGAAATAACAAACACAAGTGGCCAAACCCTAGAAACCTTAAATCGCCTATTTCTTATCAAATGGCATATGTGCTATCTTATTTTATTTAAATTTCATTTGAGTTTTAAAACTTGCCTCCTTTTTGCCCCAAAACAAACCCCTGGTTTAAAAAAAAATTAGAAACAAATTTGAGCTCTTTTGGATACTTAAATCAAAAGTTATGTAAGAAAATAGAAAAACAAAAAGAGAAAAGAAAAGAACAAAAAAAAGAGATGGACCGACCGAGCTAGGCCAGCCCGCGTCGCGCCAGCCCAACCCGGCCGAAGGCGGCCCAACCCGCGGACCCCTTCCCTCTCTCTCTCTCTCTCCCCGCTCGCTGAGGCCATGTTTACTTCTAGTGTATTTATGGGGATGGGAGGGGATTATTTTGTATCCCGAAAAATCCCCACTAGTCCGTTTACTTCTCTGGTTTTGAACGAAATAATCCCGAGATATCCCCTCCCATCCCCTCTCATCCCCACATTTTTTGCCTAAATTGAAAACTCTCCATCATACTAGTGTATTTTTGGGGAAGGGTATTTTAGGGGATTGGGTGAACACCAAATCCCCTTCCATCCCCATACCCATCGGGAAGAAAAATACGAGAGAAGTAAACAAGGCCTGATAGGCGGGGCCCACCTGTCATCTCCCACCTCCGGCGGAAATCCCGCGCCGGTTACCACTCGCCGCGGCCACGATCCAAACCCACCTCCCCCACTCGCCACGCTCCTCCCTAACGGCCCCCGAGCATTCCCCCTTAAATCCCGTGAACCCCTCCTCAATTTTCCCCTATGCCCCCTCGCTATGGCGCCGCCAGGCTGCCGGTATTGCTCGCCGGAGCAAGCACCCGCGCCGCCACCTCCGGCCGCTCGCTGCGGGCACCCGAGGCCGCCCTCGGCCACGTCACCACCAGCAGCTCCTCGGCCTCACCGAGCCGCACCCCGTCCGCACCTTCTCGGTCGCTAGAACCCGCCGAAACCGCCGCACCGTCTACGTCCGAGCCGCTGCCGCCGCACCATCATCGTCGGCCCGGACCAGGTGAGGTCCCCTCCTCCTTATACCCTCTTCCTTTTCTTTTAGATTTGGACTGTTGGATCTAGATCCAGCGGATCGTGTTAGATCACTTAACCAAATCGGTATAGGCGAATAGGATTGTGCCATGTGGCAGCCCAGTCAGCAGTGCAGTCAAACTGGATCAAATTCGAGTTTAAACTCAATTTTAAATTCCAGATTTGATGGCCAACTTGTAAAATTAATATATAATCAACCGCAGGTCCAAAATTTACAAATTTTATATCGTTGGAAAGCTTGTAATATGTAGAACCCATATATGCAACAATACAGTATAGGATCTGTAGAAAGATTTGCACCATAATTCAAAACAGAGAATTCAATATGTGCCACTATAAAATTCGTAACAATTAATCCAGTGGTCCAAATTTTTCTTTTTTGTAGTCTCTGGAATCCTTGGAACTTGTAGAACACCATTGAACCAGAGTTGATCAACTTTGATACGTGCACAAACTTGCTATTGCAAATTGTGTGCAAATCAATATTTTGCCTCTAATTCAAAATCTATAAACTATTTTTGAGTGATTCCAATTGCTATAGTCTTGTATTACTGTACCCTATCCAGAGATGTTAGGTTTAGATTTTTACAAAACATAAATACTACAGTAGCTATTTTAATTGATGTTTATGCATTGTTTAAGTGATTAGTAGTGCTATAAATAAAATCTTAATAAAACAAATACAACCAGAGAACATTACCAACATTATAGATACCAGAGGACACTAAATACAACATTGTCACATCATACCTATGTGTGAAATTAAATGGTGCATATCATGCATGCATACATGTCTATGATTGTTCATCTTGAATGTTATGTTTATTTTTGCTACTGTTTGTTTGACTAGATTGTGAAGGAGATCAGAGTTACACTTGCGATTGTTGCGAGTGTGTTGGTTGCTTTGATCAAGGCAAGTAACATTCAAATCCTAACTATTTTATATTATGCATTAGTGTTTTTAAATTAGTACGCATGTTAGGGTTTTGTTTTCAAAAGTAAAGTATTATGATATGCTAGCAAACCTAGTAGTGTGTAGCCACTCCTAAACCCACTGCTAGAAATGCTTAGTTTGCCTAGCAACATCAAATGCCAATGTCGTTTCATTGTTTTGGTTGTAAGTGTTTGAAAATTAAAATTAACAACCTTAATGAAACACCTGGGTGGAATGGTATTGATTGGTGGGCGGCTACTCAGGGACACACACCTGGTGGATGTAACCAGGGGTGTGGTGGTTGTCACCTGAGGATGGGCATAAGTTGAGTGGCTACTCAGGGCCACATACCTGGTGGATGTAACCAGGGTTGTGGTGGTTGTCACCTGAGGGTTCACTTGTGGTTGGCCACCTAGGAACAAAGAGATTACCAAGTCGTCCATGTTTAGATAGCTTCCTCTGCAACCTTATGGTATTATGGGATCTGCCAGGATTAATTAAGTTGTGAGGTTCAACTTGTTTGCTAGACATTCAGATGTGGCGATGGCCAAGGGGAACGGGTCTAGCCGGTATGGTTGAATTCTGATTCTGAAAGATCTTGTCTCATTCTTCTCTCTGGGTAGAATCGGTCATAAGGTTAAAGTGCACAACCTCTCGAGAGTTAAACCTAAGATCTTAGCCGTGTCCCCGGTTATGGACAATTTGAGCTCCTGGATAGGGAATGTACGGAAGAATCTCATCACCTTTTCTGAATGTATTAAAATTTGTGTATCAACCTTATAAAACTCATGGTGGATGTAACCATGTGATTCTTATAAAACCCATGGTGGATGTAACCATGTGGTCTAAACTCATGGTGGATGTAACCATGTGATTCCTCTAAAACCCATGGTGAATTTAACCACGGGGTGATTTATAATGTCATTCAAGGATTTCAAAATGTTTTGTTTTAAATAAAATATAGGATAAAATTGGCTTCATGCAAATTAGCCCAAGACTCCACTTGCCAGATATCATGTAGTTATTCTTTCCCAATTGCCACCAAATAAGTGTCATTTTCCAGTACATCATTGTACTGACCTCCATTCGTGGGGCTGCATATTCAAACGTGCATTTTCATCTGAAGAAGATTACTAGGTATGGTCTCGAGCCTGCATTCAAACATGTCTGCCTGTGGCACATGAAGATGATGGAGGCTCATTGGTGTTTTCCTTTCCTCTGTGTTGATTTGAACATTTTATTTGAGCTAGTCCAAGTGACTATGCAATTTGCAAGACTTTATTTTATCTCCTGAGGATCTACGATGTAGTGATTTGATACTATTGCAATGATTACTACATTTTGAAATGTGCGTGCTATCAGTGATCCCGGGAATAGCACTATACACAGGTATCATGCCTTTATTTAAAGGTAGGGTGCTACATGTTATGACTATAACCAGTGATGAGGACATCCCTAGTACACTACTACCTCCGTCATTGCAAGATGAAGACGATGTTGTTGTGAAGCTCAAGTCAAACGAAGTCAGGATTGGACCCATTACAAGGGCTCGTGCGAAGCTACTCAAACAACATGCGAACTTGTTCCTAAATGATACTTTGATCGATGAGAACTTTATACTGCCTAAGTCCTTGTACTTATGCATGACTAGGTACGAAGAGGGAGCAAGCATCGCACGAGGAGGAGAGGAGCAGCTGGACGTGAAGCTGGACATGGAGCTGGACATGAAGCTGGACATGAAGACATCCCATGGACGCGCGAGGGAGGAGCGGGAGGCATGCACGAGGGAGGAAGAAGAAGCTGTCCAAGCCGGTGCCACGCCCGGTCCTACCGGCCGCCATGCCGGCCGACCCGGTCACAGGCCCGGTCCAACCGGCCCCCATGCCGGGTGAGCCCGGTTCCGACCGACTCCTGCACTGGTGCCAACCGGGAGGTGTACTGTACGTCACCTCGGCGCCCCGGTCATGATCCGGTCCCAGGCCCGGTCCGAACCGGACCGACCAGTCCCAGGCCCGGTCGACCGCCCCCCATGCCGGCCGTGTCCGAGTCTGTCTCGACCAGATCCTGATCTGGGTCGGTTTTCTATGTATTTTCTCGAACCCTGGTCGTCCTGAACCCCTATATATATAAGTGCCTAGGACGCCCCCAAATTAGGTTTAGACCACGTTTAAGATAAACCCTAGTTCATAGTTGATTGATTTGCAACTCTATCAAATTCATACACCGTATTGCATCGATTTGATGTTTGCTACTGAAAGTCTTGTGTGATCTCCTGTTCCATTGGGAATTAGATGGTTGCAACTTACCGCTTCGTGGTCGGCGGCTACGTGCGCAAGTGTGTGGAGTTGCGAATATCTTGTAGGGTCGAGAGCTAATGCATTGGCGATAGGGATTGATCGAGAGACTTCGTCGGCGTCATACAAGTTATCTCCACCTTCTCATCGTATTATATCTGATGTGTTCATCGTGTGTTCATCACCACCACCGCCGCTTACTGAGAAGATCGGGCAACCCCTTATCATCTTGGTATCAGATTTCAGTGTTTCCTCGGTAAACCATCCACAATCCACCCCATAGTTGAGTTGTGAGTGTTTCTATCCAGAAAAAGACAAAAATATTATGGTTAGGGTTTGCCATAGCCTTAGATTGCACTAATTTCGAGTTTTAGTTGTTTTTCGTAGTTGTTTTTGCATACCTTTTCTTCCATCTAGTATTGTGAGGGTTGTGTTTCCGCTATTATCTAGTATCAGTTATTGTTGCTCTGAGTCCACATAGCATACAGTTTGCATGTTCCTATCCATAGACACAACCTTTCAATATAAGTGACTAGGAACTTTCCCAAAAGAGACTATTTTTACCGCTCGACAGGCTGCTCGTTCGGGTTTGGTGCTTTGCAATTTCTGTTGGCCGTGTTATAAAGAGTTGAGTCATAAAATCAAAAAAAAAAAAGAGAAAATAGTAAAGAAGCACAAAGAGCTACATAGTTGTGTGTGATAAAAAAGTAAATCCAAAAAGAAAAAGTGTGAAGTGCTAGTAAGATCAAGTGAAGGCCTAGTTTACTTTTCTGCACCTGTAGTTGAGCAATCTTGTGCCTGTTTTGTTGAGCTTTTCTAGTGTCTCTCGAGTGCATTGCAACCTTTTTTCATCCATATAGTTGCATTGCCACATTTATTGCCTTGTGTGAGTATCATTGTTTGTCTACGGTCAATGCTTGAGCTTGTTATTGATGCAAATAGGTAGCCTACCTACAGCTCCACATATATCCTGCTTTGTCGTGTAATTGTTCTTCTACCCTTGATTTCGCTTCGCTACATCCGTGCACTAAGTTGTCACTACAAGTGGTAAGCAATACTAATTCACTTTGGAGCAGTAAGACTACCTTTTCTTATCAGTTTTGAGAGAGTTGTGAGAGTACCACCATATATATTTGTTTTAGTGCACTAACCTAGTAACCATGTCTTCTAGTGATGATAAAATTGTTAACCAGAAAAACAAGGATGTCGCTGATGTGATGACATGGAGGGAGTATGAAGCTCTTCGTAATGAGATGCGACGTGAATTCCGCACTCAGGGTGAAGAACTTAGGGGGACTGTTCAGGAGGTCGCCCAGAAGCTGGATACTACTAATGAGACCGTCACCAAAATGCAAGATCAAATGACGGATATCCAGGGCAGTCTTCAAGTTTTGACTCTAGCTGTTGATAATCTGACCCAACAACAACAACAAGAAGATGAAGATCTTGAGCTTCAAGATGAAGCACGTGGTGTTGGTCGTGGTGTTGGACGTGGAAACCATGGTCGTGGCTTTGTTGAACTCGGAGCTCGCCGTCTCCCTCCACAACCGCAAGACGATGGTTTGGGTAAGACCAAGTTCTCAATACCCAAATTTGAAGGAGGAGCTGATGTTGAAGAATACCTCACTTGGGAGCTGAAGATTGAGAAGTTTTGGCGCCTACATGACTATACTGAAGATAGAAAGGTCAAGTTTGCTTCCTCAGAATTTGATGGCTATGCATTACGTTGGTGGGATGGAGTTACACGTGCTCGTCAAGAAGACAACGAGTTGCCAGTTCTTACATGGCGCAAGATGAAGGCCATTATGCAAGCTTGTTTTGTTCCCACTAATTATTTGCGGTCTATATTTGATAAGTTGACCCTCTTGAGACAAGGTAGTAAGAGATGCTTATGATGGGATTCGTAGCATAGAAAACAAAAAATTTCCTACCGCAAGAACGAAACACAAGCCAAGATCTAATCTAGAAGACGGTAGCAACGAGGGGATCACGAGACTAACCCTTGAAGATTTCCAAAGCCTAACGAGATTAGATCTCGTGGTGGATGTAGTTGATCACTTGACGCTTGCAAAAGCGCGTGCAAAGATCTTGACCGCTTGCAAAAGCGCGTAGAAGAACTTGACGGTGCCACAATCGGGCAGCACCGCCGTACTCGGTCACACGTACGGTGTTGATGAAGACGACGTCCTCCTCCCCGTTCCAGCGGGCAGCGGAAGTATTAGATCCTCCTCGGAATCCCGGCATCACGACGGCGTGGTGACGGTGGTGGTGGAGATCTCTGGCAGGGCTTCGCCTATGCGCTGCATGAGTATTATGTGGAGGAGGGGCGCTAGGGTTTGGGCGCAGGGTGGTGCTGCGACTTGGGGAGCTAGGGCTGCGACTTGAGGTGCCCTTGGGCTGCCCCTTGGCCTCTTTAAATAGGTGGCCAAGCCCCTTGGGTCGTCCAAAAACCTTCCCCCAAGTTTGACTGAGTTCCGATAGGTTTCCGGTTCCGAAAACCTAGTCCTACTCGAACTCTTTTGCCAATTCCGAAATTGCATTAAGGAAAAACTCCTTTTCCCTTAAGGCAACGTGGTTGCACCTATTATGGAACCCTCCGGACTTCCTTAGACATCCCGGGTCGTCCCGGACACTTCCGGAACCTTCCATAATATTCCGGACTATTCCGGTCCTTCCAAAACCTTCTAGAAGCTCCGGTCAAAACACCGGACTTTTTCCGAACCCCGGAAAATGACTTCCCATATATGAATTTTATTCTCCGGACCATTCCGAACCTCCTCGTGATGTCTCGGATCCCATCCGAGACTCCGAACAACATTCGAGCTCCATTCCATATTCCATATCTACTTAAAACGACATCAAACCTTAAGTGTGTCACCCTACGGTTCGCGAACTATGCAGACATGGTTGAGACTTCTCTCCGACCAATAACCAATAGCGGGATCCGGAGATCCATAATGGCTCCCACATATTCAACGATAACTTAGTGATCGATTGAACCATTTACATACGATACCGATTCCCTTTGTCACGCGATATTTTACTTGTCCGAGGTTTGATCATCGGTATCTCTATACCTCGTTTAACCTCGTCTCCTGACAAGTACTCTTTACTCGTACCGTGGTATGTGGTCTCTTATGAACCATTCATATGCTTGCAAGCTAATTAGACGATATTCCACCGAGAGGGCCCAGAGTATATCTATCCGTCATCGGGATGGACAAATCCCACTGTTGATCCATATGCCTCAACTCATACTTTCCGAATACCTAATCCCACCTTTATAACCACCCATTTACGCAGTGGCGTTTGATGTAATCAAAGTACCCTTCCGGCATAAGTGATTTATATGTTCTCATGGTCGAAAGGACTAGGTAACTATGTATTGAAAGCTTATAGCAAATGAAGTTAATGACGTGATCTTATGCTACGCTTAATTGGGTGTGTCCATTACAACATTCACATAATGACATAACCTTGTTATTAATAACATCCAATGTTCATGATCATGAAATTATGATCATCTATTAATCAACAAGCTAGTTATACAAGAGGCTTACTAGGGACTCCTTGTTGTTTACATAACACACATGTATGAATGTTTCGGTTAACACAAATATAGCATGGTATGCAAACATTATCATAAACACAAAGATATACTATAATAACCATTTTATTATTGCCTCTTGGGCATATCTCCAACAGTCTCCCACTTGCACTAGAGTCAATAATCTAGTTTACATTTGTAAAGGTATAACACCTTTGCCTTCTGGTGCTTATCATGTTTTGCTCACGGGAGAGGTTTCAGTCAACGGATCTGACATGCTCAAAAACGTATGTATTTTGCAATTCATTTGCGTCTCAACGCATCACTCATTTTCCAAATGAGTCGGCATTATTCATATATGTTCAGTCTTCTGATGGAACCTTAATTCCGCGGTCCGAAATATGTCACTAATATTGTCATACACAATATAGCTTCAAAGTTCTGACACTATCGGAACTACACCAAGTTCTCAAAGAATTTCTTGACTTAACATCCTCAATCATTGTCAAAACAATGACATACTCTGCCTTCTTTTGTAGAATCCGTCACAATATTTAGAACTCTTCTAAATCTAGCATTGTGCTACCTTTTTAATAACACTTGGCCTAATTGAGATTGAAATTTATTTTTATATGTGACCAAACTAATATCGGTGCAACACTTTACAGCGATTTTGTTTGTCATTACCCATATAAAACTGTATATATATATAATATATATATATATATATCCTCGGTTCTTCTAAAGCACACAGGGATATTCTTACTATTTGTCCAATGATCATCACATGAATCATTCTGGTATATGCTCCTAACTTTTTAGAACACAGGACATCTGATTGTGTACATATTATTCGTGATCTATAATCACTCATGTGTTTTTACTCATTGAGTGTCAGATACACTCAAGTCTTATGAAACCTTCACATGACAAGAACATTTTCTTAAAATTTCTATATTGAACTACTTCAATATCCATTCTATGTACTTTGACTTAAACTTATTATGTGTTTCAATCTATCTTCATAGATCTTGACACTAAATATGTTTCAGTCCATATTCTTTCATTGAAGTTAATTCTCAATGAAACCTTTTAATCAAGTATATAATTACATCATTTATAACCAACTATATGTCATCTACATAAAGTATTATAAATATGTCTCGATAAGGAAGAAGTTTGAAACATTTGAATGGATTCAAATAAATTTCAGCATGAGGTGGAAATCATCGTAATAGAAAAGTCAAATATCTATGATTGGATCATGGTGGAAATATTTGAATTACGAGTTTTAGCGAACATCTAAGAGAGTTATGAAATTGTTCTACAACTCACGTTTCTTGGAGTATCATATTGATGATGAAGTATCCGAAAGACGTATCCAAACCTTGTTGGATTAATGATGAGATAAAATAAAATGAAGCCATTATATTTTTGTGAATTATGCTTTAGAGACTACCGCTTTTACACTGAATAGAGCATCATCATGATCCGTTGAAATGACACCATACGAGTTATGTCATGGGTATGAACCCTAATATTCCTTTCTTTAAATTTTGGTCTAAGAGTTTACAACCAAAATCGGATGAATGTCTTTGTTGGTTATCCCAAAGAATTGATTGGGAATTCTTTCCACTATGGAGACAAAGACAAAAGTGTTTGTCGATGTTTCTTACTTATTTCCAAGAAATTGTTTTCTAGCGAAGTATTTGAGTGGGAGGACAATAAAACTTGATAAGGTTTATGAACCTGAGCATAATGATCAGAGTAGCGCTGCATCGGAATTGGTTCCGGAAGTGGCCACGACGATCATAGCTCCCATGACTACAAAGTGTTTTAGTCATGGAGATCGACGTACATATTGAACCTTGTAGGTATGGTTCACTTTGTGATCAAATAAACGATTTGTGAACAAAGGATTGATTTTGAACAATGATAAACCAACTACAAATAAAGAAGTTATGATGGGCCCTGACTCCGTTAAAATGGCTATGCGCCATGAAATCCAAGATAGATGAAAACTTTTTGAAAGTAAATGGATCTATGAAATTGATGGACTTGGATGTAATATCCTTGAATAAGCTCGACATGTCGAAAAGTTGTTTACGACAAAGTTCAAAGAGTTGATTACGATAAGATTAGATCTTCCGTAGCAATGCTTATAGTCTATGTGGATTATTATAGTAATCGCTACATATATCTTTTATGAGATATGCTAGTAGGATGGCAAAATACATTACTTAACTGAAGTGTGTATTAAAGGTGTATACAATATACAACCAAGAGTTTTGCTAGTCCGTGGAATACTAGATAAGTATACGAACTTCAATTGGATGAAGTGAGTATCGCGGAGTTGGAATCTTCACCGGATGAAATAGTCAAAGAGTTTTTGATTTCATCAGAAACAATGAAGATGCTTGCATTTGCAAGAAATTAAGTGGGAGCGCTGAATATATCCACATATATACTCAATTCATTGTTGGAAGTTTTCATGAAGTAGAAGAATCTCCCGCACACAACTATGCCCAGTGAACCACATACATCATCATGTATGTTTCCACTAAGTTAGTTGCCCGTTCAACTCTTGGCCTATGAACGGTATTTCGGTCATTCTCTTTAGAAAAGATTTGCAAGCGCCAAACGATTCAAAAATCGAATGACTCCAAAAATCCATTTGCATGGAGTTCCTTCATGCGTTCCTTTCTAACATGACCTAAATGGCGGTTCCACAAATAAGTGGAATTCAAATCATTTGCCTTATGGCATTTTAGCGTCAGTGATATGTATGTGTGTTTCACCATTAAGATTTATAATAACTTATCCATCGTACATGGAGCAATGTCATAATTTGAACAACTCATTGTTTTTATTTGACCAGAGCAAAATAACAATTATTAAGTTCTTTATTATAAATTCTAAGGTCTAGATAGAATGCCAACGACGAACATAATAACACTTTATTTTTGTTCCAGACGTGCATTCCTATCATATTCCTTGTTAGTCATTTAGGCCATTGTTTTCTTGTATTGCGTTGTTTTGTATGACACTTCATACCAACCAATATGGTACTAATACCCAAGAATTTCATTGTGTGACCAAACTAGGAATACAACCATAACATGTATATCATGTATATACACCCGAGCTAGACTTTCTAGTCTTTTCTTTCCTTTCGCCAAAATATCTTTTGTAGTTTCTCTTTTAGCTTTCCTCATTATTCAGAAAACACTTCACCTTCAATAACTTCTAGGTTTGTTGGTCAAATACCAATAACCTTGAGGTTCTTACTTTGAAGTTGATCATCATATGAAAAGTGTTTCAGATTTCACTATTAGTAACTTTTTAATATAATGAACAATTTCACTCATAATTTTATCCATCATATCATGACGACTTTCCGAGACCATGTCTGTACATGCTAGGCTCGTAAAGTTTAACCTCAGTATTCGCATGTGCAAATCTGGCTTGCACCCGTTGTATGCACACGTAGAATCTATCACACCCGATCATCACGAGATGCTTCGAAATGACGAGTCTTAGCAACGGTGCATACTAAGGACGATCACTTCATGGATATGCGAATATCGTTAGTGCCCCAATAGTTGGAGGATTGGGACGCCTTGCGTCTTCAACCTTCCTACATTCCCATAAAACTTATGAGTTTATGTAGTCTCACCAAATTATATTCTATCATCTTGCAATAAGGTCTTAGATATCACATATATCTCATACCTTGATTATTTCTGAAAACAAAATTTTCAGCTCCTTACTTTTCAAACAGATTTGAACTTCAAGTTTCACGGAGACAAGCTAACTTTAGGTACTAATTGAAACCACGGCTCTTTGAATCAACAATGTGAGGTTTACTAAAAGTTTGCAATAGGACTTAGTCATTTCTTGATTCTTTAACAATACGGTACCAGTCCGTAAAGTTTCTCGTTAGATTTTAACAGTATTTCTATCTCAATTACAAGACTAGCGCATGGTAGAAAACGGATGCCAATACTACAAAATTAATTCAAAATACTACTCAGACTATGTTTATGATAATTAGTTCATGTTTTAATCTAATTACTAATGAACTCCCACTTAATACAACATCCCTCATAGTTGTTAAGTGGTACACGATCCATATCCACTACACCAAAACCGATCATCACGTGAGATGATGTAGCTTCAATGGTGAACATCAACATGTTGATCATATCATCCATATGACTCGTGTTCAACCTTTCGGTTTCCGTTGTCCCGAGGCCATGTCTGTACATGCTAGGCTCGTCAAGCAAACCCAAGTATTCCGCGTGTGTAAACATGGCTTACACCCGTTGTATGTGAACGTAGAGTCTATCACATCCGATCATCACGAGATGCTTCAAAACGACGAACTGTAGCAACGGTGCATACGAGGGGAGAACACTTTATTATCTTGATATTAATGTGAGGGATCATCTTATAATGCTACCGTCGCGATCTAAGCAAAATAAGATGCATAAAGGATTAACATCACATGCAATTCATAATGTGATATGATATGGCCCTTTAGTCTTTGCGCCTTTGATCTTCATCTCCGAAGCACGGACTTGATCTCCATCATCAACGGGCATGATCTCCATCATCGTCGGCGTAGCGTCAAGGTCCATCGCGTCGTCTTCATGGTTGTTCACCGTGTGTAGCAACTATTACAACTACTTTGAAATAATACTCAACATGAAATATAAAGACAACAATAAGGCTCCTGCCGGTTGCCACAATACAATAATGATCATCTCATACATATTCATCATCACATCATGGCCATATCACATCACCAAACCCCTGCAAAAACAAGTTAGATGCCTCTAATTTGGTTTGCATATTTTACGTGGTTTAGGGTTTTCGAGTAAGATCCAATCTACCTACGAACATGAACCACAACGGTGATACTAGTGTTGTCAATAGAAAGAGTAAATTGAATCTTCACTATGGTGGGAGAGACGAGACACCCGCAAAGCCACTTATGCAATACAAGTTGCATGTCGAACGTGGAGCAAGTCTCATGAACGCGGTCATGTAAAGTTAGCCCGAGCCGCTTCATCCCACCATGCCGCAAGATGCAAAGTACACGAACTAAAGACAACAAAGCATCAACGCCCACAAAACCATTGTGTTCTACTCGTGCAACCAATCTATGCATAGACACGGCTCTGATACCACTGATGGGATTCGTAGCATAGAAAACAAAAAAATTCCTACCGCAAGAACGAAACACAAGCCAAGATCTAATCTAGAAGACGGTAGCAACGAGGGGATCACGAGACTAACCCTTGAAGATTTCCAAAGCCTAACAATATTAGATCTTGTGGTGGATGTAGTCGATCACTTGCCGCTTGCAAAAGCGCGTAGAAGATCTTGACCGATTGCAAAAGCGCGTAGAAGAACTTGACGGTGCCACAATCGGGCAGCACCTCCGTACTCGGTCACACGTACGGTGTTGATGAAGACGACTTCCTCCTCCCCGTTCCAGCGGGCAGCGGAAGTATTAGATCCTCCTCGGAATCCCGGCATCACGACGGCGTGGTGACGGTGGTGGTGGAGATCTCTGGCAGGGCTTCGCCTATGCGCTGCAGGAGTATTATGTGGAGGAGGGGCGCTAGGGTTTGGGCGCAGGGTGGTGCTGCGACTTGGGGAGCTAGGGCTGCTACTTGAGGTGCCCTTGGGCTGCCCCTTGGCCTCTTTAAATAGGTGTCCAAGCCCCTTGGGTCGTCCAAAAACCTGCCCCCAAGTTTGACTGAGTTCCGATAGGTTTCCGGTTCCGAAAACCTAGTCCTACTCGGACTCTTTTGCCAATTCCGAAATTGCATTAAGGAAAGACTCCTTTTCCCTTAAGGCAACGTGGTTGCACCTATTATGGAACCCTCCGGACTTCCTTAGACATCCCGGGTCGTCCCGGACACTTCCGGAACCTTCCATAATATTCCGGACTATTCCGGTCCTTCCAAAACCTTCTAGAAGCTCCGGTCAAAACACCGGACTTTTTCCGAACCCCGGAAAATGACTTCCCATATATGAATCTTATTCTCCGGACCATTCCGAACCTCCTCGTGATGTCTCGGATCCCATCCGAGACTCCGAACAACATTCGAGCTCCATTCCATATTCCATATCTACTTAAAACGACATCAAACCTTAAGTGTGTCACCCTACGGTTCGCAAACTATGCAGACATGGTTGAGACTTCTCTCCGACCAATAACCAATAGCGGGATATGGAGATCCATAATGGCTCCCACATATTCAACGATAACTTAGTGATCGATTGAACCATTTACATACGATACCGATTCCCTTTGTCACGCGATATTTTACTTGTCCGAGGTTTGATCATCGGTATCTCTATACCTCGTTCAACCTCATCTCCTGACAAGTACTCTTTACTCGTACAGTGGTATGTGGTCTCTTATGAACCATTCATATGCTTGCAAGCTAATTAGACGATATTCCACCGAGAGGGCCCAGAGTATATCTATCCGTCATCGGGATGGACAAATCCCAATGTTGATCCATATGCCTTGATGCGTCTAGTTGACACGTCCGTTGGGAACCCCAAGAGGAAGGTGTGATGCGCACAGCGGCAAGTTTCCCTCAGTAAGAAACCAAGGTTTAATCGAACCAGTAGGAGTCAAGAAGCACGTTGAAGGTTGATGGCGGCGGGATGTAGTGCGGCGCAACACCAGAGATTCCGGCGCCAACGTGGAACCCGCACAACACAACCAAAGTACTTTGCCCCAACGAAACTAGTGAGGTTGTCAATCTCACCGGCTTGCTGTAACAAAGGATTAACCGAATTGTGTGGAAGATGATTGTTTGCAGAGAAAACAGTAAAACAAGTATTGCAGCAGATTTGTATTTCAGTATTAAAAGAATGGACCGGGGTCCACAGTTCACTAGAGGTGTCTCTCCCATAAGATAAAAGCATGTTGGGTGAACAAATTACAGTCGGGCAATTGACAAATAGAGAGGGCATAACAATGCACATACATGGCATGATAAGTATAGTGAGATTTAATTGGGCATTACGACAAAGTACATAGACCGCCATCCAACTCGCATCTATGCCTAAAAAGTCCACCTTTAGGTTATCGTCCGAACCCCTTCCAAGTATTAAGTTGCAAAGCAACGTGACAATTGCATTAAGTATGGTGCGTAATGTAATCAACAACTACATCCTCGGACATAGCGCCAATGTTTTATCCCTAGTGGCAACGAAGACAACACAACCTTAGGGGTTTCGTCACTCCCCAGGTGTCAATGCGAGCATGAACCCACTATCGAGCATAAATACTCCCTCTTGGAGTTACTAGCATCAACTTGGCCGCAGCCTCTACTAATAACGGAGAGTATGCAAGATCATAAACAACACATATGAAATAACTTGATAATTAACATAACATGGTATTCTCTATCCATCGGATCCCGACAAACACAACATAGAGTATTACAGATAGATGATCTTGATCATGTTAGGCAGCTCACAAGATCCAACAATGAAGCACAATGAGGAGAAGACAACCATCTAGCTACCGCTATGGACCCATAGTCCAGGGGTGAACTACTCACTCATCACTCCGGAGGCGACCATGGCGGTGTAGAGTCCTCCGGGAGATGAATCCCCTCTCCGGCGAGGGTGCCGGAGGAGATCTCCAGAATCCCCCGAGATGGGATCGGCGGCGGTGGCGTCTCAGTAAGGTTTTCCGTATCGTGATTTTTCGCCTCAGGGGTTTCGCGACGGAGGCTTTAAGTAGGCGGAAGGGCCGAGTCGGGGGGCTAACGAGGGGCCCACACCACAGGGCGGCGCGGGCCCCCCCTTGGCCGCGCCGCCATGTGGTGTCGCCACCTCGTGGCCCCACTTCGTATGCTCTTCGGTCTTCTGGAAGGTTCGTGGCAAAATAGGCCCCCGGGTCTTCGTTTCGTCCAATTCCGAGAATATTTCGTTACTAGGATTTCGAAACCAAAAACAGCAGAAAACGAGAACCGGCATTTCAGCATCTTGTTAATAGGTTAGTTCCGGAAAATGCACGAATATGACATAAAGTGTGCATAAAACATGTAGGTATCATCAATAATATGGCATAGAACATAAGAAATTATCGATACGTCGGAGACGTATCAAGCATCCCCAAGCTTAGTTCTCGCTCGTCCCGAGCAGGTAAAACGATAACAAAGATAATTTCGAAGTGATATGCCATCATAACCTTGATCATACTATTTGTAAACATATGTTGTGGATGCAGCGATCAAAACAATGGTAATGACATGAGTAAACAAGTGAATCATAAAGCAAAGACTTTTCATGAATAGTACTTCAAGACAAGCATTAATAAGTCTTGCATAAGAGTTAACTCATAAAGCAATAAATCAAAGTAAAGGCATTGAAGCAACACAAAGGAAGATTAAGTTTCAGCGGTTGCTTTCAACTTGTAACATGTATATCTCATGGATAATTGTCAACATAGAGTAATATAACAAGTACAATATGCAAGTATGTAGGAATCAATGCACAGTTCACACAAGTGTTTGCTTCTTGAGGTGGAGAGAGATAGGTGAACTGACTCAACATAAAAATAAAAGAATGGTCCTTCAAAGAGGAAAGCATCGATTGCTATATTTGTGCTAGAGCTTTTATTTTGAAAACATGAAACAATTTTGTCAACGGTAGTAATAAAGCATATGAGTTATGTACATTATATCTTACAAGTTGCAAGCCTCGTGCATAGTATACTAATAGTGCCCGCACCTTGTCCTAATTAGCTTGGACTACCGGATCTTTGCAATGCACATGTTTTAACCAAGTGTCACAATGGGGTACCTCCATGCCGCCTGTACAAAGGTCTAAGGAGAAAGCTCGCATTTTGGATTTCTCGCTTTTGATTATTCTCAACTTAGACATCCATACCGGGACAACATGGACAACAGATAATGGACTCCTCTTTAATGCATAAGCATGTGGCAACAATTATTATTCTTATATGAGATTGAGGATATGCGTCCAAAACTGAAACTTCCACCATGATTCATGGCTTTAGTTAGCGGCCCAATGTTCTTCTCTAACAATATGCATGCTCCAACCATTAAGGTGGTAGATCTCTCTTACTTCAGACAAGACGGACATGCATAGCAACTCACATGATATCCAACAAAGAATAGTTGATGGCGTCCCCGAAACATGGTTATCGCACAACAAGCAACTTAATAAGAGATAAAGTGCATAAGTACATATTCAATACCACAATAGTTTTTAAGCTATTTGTCCCATGAGCTATATATTGCAAAGGTGAATGATGGAATTTTAAAGGTAGCACTCAAGCAATTTACTTTGGAATGGCGGATAAATACCATGTAGTAGGTAGGTATGGTGGACACAAATGGCATAGTGGTTGGCTCAAGTATTTTGGATGCATGAGAAGTATTCCCTCTCGATACAAGGTTTAGGCTAGCAAGGTTATTTGAAACAAACACAAGGATGAACGGTACAGCAAAACTCACATAAAAGACATATTGTAAACATTATAAGATTCTACACCGTCTTCCTTGTTGTTCAAAACTCAATACTAGATGTTATCTAGACTCTAGAGAAACCAAATATGCAAACCAAATTAGCAAGCTCTAAGTATTTCTTCATTAATGGGTGCAAAGTATATGATGCAAGAGCTTAAACATGAGCACAACAATTGCCAAGTATCAAATTATCCAAGACATTTTAGAGTTACTACATGTAGCATTTTCCAATTCCAACCATATAACAATTTAACGAAGAAGAAACTTCGCCATGAATACTATGAGTAGAGCCTAAGGACATATTTGTCCATATGCTACAGCGGAGCGTGTCTCTCTCCCATAAAGTGAATGCTAGGATCCATTTTATTCAAACAAAAACAAAAAACAAAAACAAACCGACGCTCCAAGCAAAGTACATAAGATGTGACGGAATAAAAATATAGTTTCAGGGGAGGAACCCGATAATGTTGTCGATGAAGAAGGGGATGCCTTGGGCATCCCCAAGCTTAGACGCTTGAGTCTTCTTATAATATGCAGGGGTGAACCACCGGGGCATCCCCAAGCTTAGAGCTTTCACTCTCCTTGATCATATTGCATCATACTCCTCTCTTGATCCTTGAAAACTTCCTCCACACCAAACTCGAAACAACTCATTAGAGGGTTAGTGCATAATAAAAATTCACATGTTCAGAGGTGACACAATCATTCTTAACACTTCTGTACATTGCATAAAGCTACTTGGACATTAATGGATCAAAGAAATTCATCCAACATAGCAAAAGAGGCAATGCAAAATAAAAAGGCAGAATCTGTCAAAACAGAACAGTCCGTAAAGATGGATTTTATTAGGCCACCAGACTTGCTCAAATGAAAATGCCCAAATTTAATGAAAGTTGCGTACATATCTGAGGATCACTCACGTAAATTGTCTTAATTTTCTGAGCTACCTACAGGGAGGTAGACCCAGATTCGTGACAACAAAGAAATCTGGAACTGCGCAGTAATCCAAATCTAGTACTTACTTTACTATCAAAGACTTTACTTGGCACAACAAAACTCAAAACTAAGATAAGGAGAGGTTTCTACAGTAGTAAACAACTTCCAAGACACAAATATAAAACAAAAATACTGTAGTAAAAACATGGGTTGTCTCCCATAAGCGCTTTTCTTTAACGCCTTTCAGCTAGGCGCAGAAAGTGTATATCAAGTGACATCAAAGGGTGGTGCACCTACAGCGGGGTTTGGAGTTTTCTCAACCATGCATAGTATATTGGATACATAAGTTTCAGCGTCTCCCTTTTCATTAGTCTTGGGCTTGCTACTCTCATCAAACAAATTTTCGAGAACAAGCCAAGCATAGTTATGTTCTAGTGCATCATTCATAGCTAGGAGTTTACATGGTATTGGTGCTTTGATCTCCCCACCATCATTAGTATTATTAGTGTACCTTATTCTATCCATGTCCATTTTTTCAAGGAGAGACCAACAAAATTAGTATGAGAACCAAGCATATTAAATTTAGCAAAGACCTTTCTAGCCTCTCTTGCTAGACCACCAAATTCTCTAAGAAGGGTTTCTAAAACAAAATCTTTCTTTTCCCCCTCTTCCATATCACCGAGTGTAAGAAACATGTGTTAGATTATAGGATTGAGATTAACAAATTTAGTTTCCAACATGCGGACTAAAGCAGCAGCTGCAATTTCATAAGTAGGAGCAAGTTCTACCAAGTGTCTATCTTCAAAATCTTCAACGGTACTAACATGACTGAAAAATTCTTCTATATTGTTTCACCCAATTATAGACCCGCGTCCTACCGGTATGTCTTTTGTGGAAAAATTAAAAGGAAACATGATGAATCAAGTAAAGTAAATGCAAGTAACTAATTTTTTTGTGTTTTTGATATAGCAAACAAGACAGTAAATAAAGTAAAACTAGCAACTAATTTTTTTGTGTTTTGATATAATGCAGCAAACAAAGTAGTAAATAAAATAAAGCAAGACAAAAACAAAGTAAAGAGATTGGGAAGTGGAGACTCCCCTTGCAGCGTGTCTTGATCTCCCCGGAAACGGCGCCAGAAATTTGCTTGATGCGTGTAGTTGACACATCCGTTGGGAACCCCAAGAGGAAGGTGTGATGCGCACAGCGGCAAGTTTCCCTCAGTAAGAAACCAAGGTTTAATCGAACCAGTAGGAGTCAAGAAGCACTTTGAAGGTTGATGGCGGCGGGATGTAGTGCGGCGCAACACCAGAGATTCCGGCGCCAACGTGAAACTTGCACAACACAACCAAAGTACTTTGCCCCAACGAAACAGTGAGGTTGTCAATCTCACCGGCTTGCTGTAACAAAGGATTAACCGAATTGTGTGGAAGATGATTGTTTGCGGAGAAAACGAGTAAAACAAGTATTGCGAACAGATTTGTATTTCGAGTATTAAAAGAATGGACCGGGGTCCACAGTTCACTAGAGGTGTCTCTCCCATAAGATAAAAGCATGTTGGGTGAACAAATTACAGTCGGGCAATTGACAAATAGAGAGGGCATAACAATGCACATACATGGCATGATAAGTATAGTGAGATTTAATTGGGCATTACGACAAAGTACATAGACCGCCATCCAATCGCATCTATGCCTAAAAAGTCCACCTTCAGGTTATCGTCCGAACCCCTTCCAGTATTAAGTTGCAAAGCAACAGACAAATGCATTAAGTATGGTGCGTAATGTAATCAACAACTACATCCTCGGACATAGCGCCAATGTTTTATCCCTAGTGGCAACAGCACAACACAACCTTAGGGGTTTGTGTCACTCCCCCAGGTGTCAATGCATGCATGAACCCACTATCGAGCATAAATACTCCCTCTTGGAGTTACTAGCATCAACTTGGCCAGAGCCTCTACTAATAACGGAGAGCATGCAAGATCATAAACAACACATATGAAATAACTTGATAATTAACATAACATGGTATTCTCTATCCATCGGATCCCGACAAACACAACATAGAGTATTACGGATAGATGATCTTGATCATGTTAGGCAGCTCACAAGATCCAACAATGAAGCACAATGAGGAGAAGACAACCATCTAGCTACTGCTATGGACCCATAGTCCAGGGGTGAACTACTCACTCATCACTCCGGAGGCGACCATGGCGGTGTAGAGTCCTCCGGGAGATGAATCCCCTCTCCGGCGGGGTGCCGGAGGAGATCTCCAGAATCCCCCGAGATGGGATCGGCGGCGGCGGCGTCTCAGTAAGGTTTTCCGTATCGTGGTTTTTCGCCTCAGGGGTTTCGCGACAGAGGCTTTAAGTAGGCGGAAGGGCAGAGTCGGGGGGCTAACGAGGGGCCCACACCACAGGGCGGCGCGGGTCCCCCCTTGGCCACACCGCCATGTGGTGTCGCCACCTCGTGGCCCCACTTCGTATGCTCTTCGGTCTTCTGGAAGGTTCGTGGCAAAATAGGCCCCTGGGTCTTCGTTTCGTCCAATTCCGAGAATATTTCGTTACTAGGATTTCGAAACCAAAAACAGCAGAAAACGGAAGCGGCACTTCGGCATCTTGTTAATAGGTTAGTTCCAGAAAATGCACGAATATGACATAAAGTGTGCATAAAACATGTAGGTATCATCAATAATATGGCATAGAACATAAGAAATTATCGATACGTCGGAGACGTATCATGCCTCAACTCATACTTTCCGAATACCTAATCCCACCTTTATAACCACCCATTTACGCAGTGGCGTTTGATGTAATCAAAGTACCCTTCCGGCATAAGTGATTTATATGATCTCATGGTCGAAAGGACTAGGTAACTATGTATTGAAAGCTTATAGCAAATGAACTTAATGACGTGATCTTATGCTACGCTTAATTGGGTGTGTCCATTACAACATTCACATAATGACATAACCTTGTTATTAATAACATCCAATGTTCATGATCATGAAACTATGATCATCTATTAATCAACAAGCTAGTTATACAAGAGGCTTACTAGGGACTCCTTGTTGTTTACATAACACACATGTATCAATGTTTCGGTTAACACAAATATAGCATGGTATGCAAACATTATCATAAACACAAAGATATATTATAATAACCATTTTATTATTGCCTCTTGGGCATATCTCCAATAGCTTATGCAGCGTGGTCGTGTCCGTGAATCACTTCAGATCACGATGCAGTGTTTTCTACATGGTTTGAAGTATGAAATCAAAGGCATTGTTCGTCATCACAGTTACACTACTATGAATGAACTACTGCCACTACAAGAAAAGTTGCCATGGCCGACGAAGTTGAAGTCGCGCCGTGGTTGCTGGTGCACCATGGCCGACGATTTTTGGTCTCTCCGTTGTGGATGTCAAAACTTTTTTTTCTCGTTTTTGAGGCCACCTAGCCCGACGAAAATGGCTAAAATGTCTCCTATGGTGGCCCGGGACGTGGTGCATCACGAATTCCCGGGTTCGCCGGCTGAGTCAACGCAAATCAGCACCGCCCAGGGATGTAGGGCCCAGATGGCAGCCTCTCTGGCATTGTTTTTTTCTCGATCGCGTCATCTCGTTCAACGCTCTCCGATCGAGCCGTTTACGATGCAGGATCATGGGTCCCGCATGTCATCCTCTATGAACCAAAATTCTTTCTATTCTTGGATTTTTTTGACCTCCCGATTTACGGCTACTTCCTTTTTCTTTTGATCCCTTGCCGCCTTGGAAACGTTGAGACCGCTGCTGCTAATTGAGACCCGCATGTCATCCTCTATGAGCAATCAACTTTCTTTTCTTGGAGTTTTTTTTGGCACCTCATATTTGGTCACTTGCCTTTTTCTTTCGATCCCCTGCCGCCTCTCAAACGGTGATACCGCTGCTGCTAAATGGGACCCGCATGTCATCCTCTATGTACTATAAAACTTTCTTTTCTTGGATTTTTTGGCACCTCATATTTGGTCACTTGCCTTTTTCTTTCGATCCCGTGCCGCCTCTCAAACGGTGATACCGCTGCTGCTAAATGGGACCCGCATGTCATCCTCTATGTACAATCAAGTTTCTTTTCTTGAATTATTTTTGGCTCCTGATATTTGGTCACTTGCCTTTTTCTTTCGATCTCATGCCACGTTTGAAACGTTGAGGAACCCGCTGGCTCATGGGACCCGCATGTCATCCTCTATGTGCTATAAAAGTTTATTTTCTTGGATTTTTTTTCACCCTCTGATTTTTGGCTATTTCCTTTTTCGTTTGATCCCCTGCCGCCTTGGAAACGTTGAGTAAGTTGCTGACTCATGGGACCCGCATGTCATCCTCTATGTACAATCAACTTTCTTTTTCTTTTGATCTCAAGCTGCATTTGAAACGTTGAGACCGATGCTGCTAAATGGGACCCACATGTCATCCTCTATGTACAATAAAGTTTCTTTTCTTGGATTATCTTTGGCTCCTGATATTTTGTCACTTGCCTTTTTCTTTCGATCTCATGCCGCCTTTGAAACGTTGAGTAAGCTGCTGGCTCATGGGTCCCGCATGTCATCCTCTACTAATAATAAAAGTTTCCTTTCTTGGAGTTATTTTTGACCCCTAATTTCTGGCTATTTGCCTTTTTCTTTTGATCTCCTTCCCCCTTTGAAACGATGAGGACGATGTTGGCAGGTCGGTCCCACATGTCATCCTCTATGAACAATAAAAGTTTCCTTTGATGGATTTATTTTGAACCCCTAATTAATTTCTAGATATTTCCTTTTTTTCTTTTGATCCCCTCCCGCCTTGGAATCGTTGAGGATGCTGCTGCCTCATGGGTCCCGCATGTCATCCTCTCAGAACGGTAAATGTTTCTTTTCTTGGATTTTGTTTACCAAATGATTTTTGGCTTATTTTTCTTTCGATCTCCTGCCGCCTTTAAAACGTTGAGGACGCTACTGGCTCACGGGTCCCACATGTCAGCCTCTATGAACAATAAACGCTGAGGATGCTGCTGCCTCATGGGTCCCGCATGTCATCCTCTCAGAACGAAAATGTTTCTTTTCTTGGATTTTTTACCAACAAATTTTTGGATTATTTTTTCTTTCCATCCCCTGCCGCCTTTAAAACGTTGACGACGCTGCTGGCTCATGGGTCCCCGATGTCAGCCTTCCCATACAAGAAACATGTGATATCTTGATTATTTTGCAGACAATAAACAGTGTATTGCGCTCTGAGCTATTGCAAACTGATACGGTAAATCCCAGTGGATCCACCTAGATTGATGCCCGATCTTTCACAACGAGAACCTGGGGTAGAGAATCCTCCCAACAACGCGATGAACGCAGCCTGGAGAAGAGGGAACGAATCCAGCAAGCAACGGATCGATGAACTACGCCTCAAACCAAGAGCTAGATAATCCTTGATGAACATAAGAACCTTCGCAGCGGATAATAGTATAGATAAACGGCAGCGCCGTACCCCCGGAGGGATGATACACGTGAACACACGCAATGGGGAAAACCCTAATCTTTAGACTAAACTTGAACTCCCTAAACCCTAGCCGCACCTCCACTTATATGAGGGGTGGAGTGGCCGGCCAGCCCTAGTGGGCCTCTCTACCTTGGTTTGGACAGGCCCAAACCAAACTGACTCAATTTATTAAAAACCCTAATTGGCCCACATATGACCATAGACATAAAATAAGATAACTAAGCTGGTGGAGTCCTAAATCTAGGCTCCACATAGGCCTCCATGCCCGTATCACAAACGGATAAATTAAATCTTTATTTTTACATAAACAAACTTATATGTTGAATCTCCTTGTTTTTTGTTTTTGCGAAGCATAGGACTTTCTTGTTTTTTTTTAGAAAAATCCGAACTTTCCTGTTTTGGAATGGGCTGAAATTGTACGAGTCAAAAGGCCCGACGGAGATAGTTCGAAGGCCCAGATGTCCAGATGCAGCCCAATTGAAATCTTTCTTTTCTTGGATTTTTTTCACCCCCTGATTTTTGGCTACTTCATTTTTCTTTTGATCCTGTGCCGCCTTGGAAACGTTGAGACCGCTGCTGCAAAATGGGACTCGCATGTCATCCTCTATGTACAATAAAATTTCTTTTCTTGGATTATTTTTGGCTCCTGATATTTGGTCACTTTCCTTTTTCTTTCGATCTCATGCCGACTTTGAAACGTTGAGGAAGCTGCTGGCTCATGGGTCCCGCATGTCATCCTCTATGAACAATAAAAGTTTCCTTTGTTGGATTTATTTTTTACCCCTAATTTCTGGCTATTTGCCTTTTTCTTTTGATCCCCTGCCCCCTTTGAAACGATGACGACGCAGCTGGCAGGTCGGTCCCACATGTCATCCTCTATGAACAATAAAAGTTTCCTTTGATAGATTTATTTTTGACTCTAATTAATTTTTGGCTATTTCCATTTTTTCTTTTGATCCCCTGCCGCCTTGGAATAGTTGAGGATGCTGTTGCCTCATGGGTCCCGCATTCATCCTCTCAGAAAGGTAAATGTTTCATTTCTTGGATTTTGTGCAGCTAGAGGAGCCAGTGCTGATGCAGGAGCCTGCTGGGCAGGTGTAGTATATGGGGCCTCTACAGGAACGAATGCTGATGTAGGGGCCTGCTGGGTAGATGCAGTAAATGGAGCTGGTACAGGAACCGGTGCTGATGCAGGAGAGTGGGAAGCCGGTGCCGGTGCTGGTGTGGGTGCCCTTTGTGACATCCGCTCCTGTTCCATCGAGGGATCTGCAGCTTTGATCATGTTAAACCCGAGCAAGCTAGAACAGAGGGAATGGTTTAGAACAACCTGCTCGGAATGCAGTAATCAAAGGATATGAGTACAAAAAAGTTACATATTATATATTTGGAAGTGTCTCCAACTCGTAAGCGATTACGTATATCTGCCCGTTTGAGTTTCGATCCTCAGCTCGTCGCCCTTCTTCGGACCGTAGTCAAAAGCAAACTTTCTCCAATCATGTCCATACAAATATGTGATGGCTCGCGTCTTGTATACATACACCTCATAGACCGTGTAGGTGTTCATCAATTTGCCATTGCCATGCATAGTGAAAGACCCTTCATGCGGACACATCTGGTTAATCATTGGACGAAGTTCACAAGGTACAGTCTACAGGTGAAAATTGATACTAATGTAAGAAGCAGGAAGAATAAAAACAAGACTTTACTATATGCCAATTCATGCTAAACCACTGAGAATACATACCTGTAACTCTGTGAAGGAGTTATTAGAGATAGAGCCATAGGAGGTGTTATATGCGGGGTATGTACATGGGCCCGCCATATTCCCGCAAGCTCGGCATCGGGATGGTGAAGGAAACATGGGAGGTACTACTGGTGCGTAGCGCTGAATGTAAGTGGAAGAATTAGGTTGTGTAAAGTGCATGGTTCAGAGCAATGCAAATGTTGACAAGCGAGTGCATAACACTATGTTACAAACTGAACAGTCAAAATTTAGTGTATGATGAATATAAGCATGCTAATTTGGCGTTTCCGGATTCAAAAAAGCATTAGTCAGAGCCGGTGATAATATCAGACATAAATCATGGCATGTATATCTATACCTAATAATAAAGAAAATCAGGTTTCTTGCGGTCCAACACTTTTTGGATTGTTTTACCCCTGTTTAGCTAGAACAATTATGGTGACTGCCACCGCCAAGTCACGATGAACCGTTAGTGTCAACTCTTTCAAATTTTCGTCCGCTCTTCCCTCCGTCGGCTCCAGCGGTCAGATGATGAGGAGACCAGCCTCGCGGAGATCGTCCTCGCCACGTCCACCCCGCGAACACGGCAGAGGCGTATACTCGGTCACGGCCGTCTTGCGGACGCGGTGGAGGCGCCTCCGTCTGTCTTGGCCGAGCCACCGGCAAGGGGATGGGCAACACGCACGCAGGGATGAAGCTGGAAGCGTGCGGTTCACGGGGAAGAGCTGTACGAGGGCGGCTGGAGGTCGATGGTGGTATAGGCGGCGCTCGCAGGACAGAAGTGGGGAGAGAGGGAGAGATGGAGGCAGCGAGGCGCTGCGGTGTGTGCCTGGCCGCGCATCGTGGGGAATTGGATGCATCGCTAGAGGCTAGGGCGACCGACATGTGCGTGCAGCCTGCAGGGACAACGACAAGCGTCAGCCACGGTTGGGTCTTGGTATGGCTGGTTGCTGCTGGGCCTTGCTGAGGCCGATTTGGGATTTTTAAAGGCCAATAGTTTGTACGTGAAGAACCCACACACCTTGGGCTGGTCCAGCCAATCAATGTGGCCATCAACCGAACAGAGCTATGCCAGAGTTAGAATCAAATATAAGTGTTCATAAATTTTCCTCTTAGGTTCCATTATAAATAATAGCAAATATTCCAGAATCAAAGAGACTAGAATAATCCCTAAAAAAGATTAGCGGGCATGTTTTATTGAAAAATCAATCAAATCACGAGAGATGTTGGAGATGGATGGAAGGTTCCGCTGCAACGCGCGGGAATTTTCCTAGTGTGGCTTAAGAAAATATATATACCCGAACCCTTGGATGGTTACGGCCCGGCTGGTCCTTGGACTTGAGCTTATATAAGCATCCAGAAGGTGGGGCTGGCAGTAACTTGGTGGCAGCCTCTGCAGATGCCTCATGAACAGCAGTTGCAATCCTTTTGACCAATGAAGGCTTAGCAGTTTCAGTCTGCATATGAAAATTGAAGAGCAACAGACATCAACAGTGATATATAAAATGAATCTATGAGACACTGATGCATATAGTGCTGGATGTAAGTGAAAGAATAGGGTTGTGTGTGTTTCTGAACTATTGGTAAGCATTAGACAAAGCCGGCAATAAACAGACAAATCAAATCATGTATGAGGATTAAGAAAATATACCTGCTTATCGAAAAGGATACCACCCGACTGGCCCGTGGCCTTGTGCTTGAGGAGGTTTTCGGAAGATGGTGGCGGCACCATCGTCTTCACAGCAGACCTCATCAGGATCATTTTTTATCCATTTGAGTAGAGGCACAGAAGCTTCATCCTGCATATGAATAGCAACAGAACTCATCATTGATATTTAATAAATCTATGAGATAGACTGATGCAAATAGTGCGGGATGTAAGTGAAAGAATAGGGTTGTGCATAGACAACAGTGGACAACAATGCAAATGATTACAAAAGAAGCCAACGGAACTCAATAGTTTATATACTGGATGAGACAGACTGAAAAGTGAAAAATTAGTGTATGATGATTGTAAGAAAACGCAGTGTTTCTGAACTTTTGGTAAGCATTAGGCAAAGCCAACAGTAATTAAACAGATAATAATAAAATCATGTATGTGGATTAAGAAAATATACCAGATTCATTAAAAGGTCACCACCCAGCTGGCCCATGGCCTCGTGCTTGTAGAGGTTTTCGGAAGATGGTGCCGACACCATCGTTCTCATAGCAGCCTCATCAGCCTCATTTTGCATCCACTTGAGTAAAGGCGCAACAGTTTCAGCCTGCATAAGAATGGGAACAGATCTCAGCAGTAATATTGAATGACTCTGAGACAGACTGATGCATATAGTGCTTGGATGTAAGTGGAAGGGTATGGCTGTGTATGGACAACAGATTCACAACAATGCAAGGGTGTGCTCGGTTACGAAACAGCGTGGAATGGAATGGAATGGTTCCATTTCGAGAGGAATGGAATGGTTACATTTTTGTTCGGTTGGGAAAAATGGAGAGCAGAACAGATCGAGGTTAAACTAATCATTTGTCTCAAAATTGTAATTAGCAAGTGCAAATGACATTTTAATCTCAAAGTCGTAATTAACAGCGCCTAATGGTGCTCTTTTAATCTAAAAATCGTAATTAACATCATTTTTTGTTGGGTTAGGGGAACTCGAGAGTAGATGAACATTACTGTATGATGATTGTAAGCAAACGAATTTGGTGTTTCTAAACTTTTGGCTTCAAGATCTTATGGGTTTCAACTCTAGCCTACCCCAACTTGTTTGGGACTGAAAGGCTTGGTTGTTGTTGTTGTTGTAAACTTTTGGCAAGCATTAGAAAAAACCGACAATAAACAAACAAAAATCAAGGCATGTTTTGTGGATTAAGAAAATATACCATATTCATTAAAAGATCACCACCCAGTCGGCGCGTGGCCTTGTGCTTGTAGAGGCATTTAGAAGATGGGGGCGGCATCAACATACTGGCAGCCGATCAGCCGCATTTTGATCTTCCTTTTGAGTAAAGGCCCTAAAGTTTCAGTCCGTATATGAATAGCAAAACAAAAGGCAGACCTCAAGCAGTGATATTGAATTACCGTATGAGATAGACCGATGCATATAGTGGATGCTCTTAGCCTTTTGCACCATGAACACTAGCTATGGACAGACAAAAAAACTAGTTGACTCAGCTTTGTCTAGATACCTCCATCCCAAAGCTTAAGGTTTATTTATTTTTGAGAAATCAAAACAAGTAAAGTTTGACCAAAATTTTAGAACATTCTATCAACAAATATAATATTGTGTAGATACCGTAGGAAAATATAGTTCACAACCTATTTAATGATATTAATTTTGTATTTTGCATGTTAATGATTTTTGGTAAAAGCTTAGTCAAACATGGTATAGTTTGACTTTCTAAAAATAATATAAGCCCTAAGCTTTGGGATGGAGGTAGTAGTATCTAGAGCTAAAACACATCTAGATACATCCGTATCTACAGACAGTTGAGTCAATTAATTTGGATCTGAGGGAGTATCAGATTCAGACTACATCATGGTAAGTTGGTTGAAAAAATTACCCCTGGGCGGTCCTCGACAGTGGCATTTCGCTTCTTGTGCTGCAGATCGGGCCATGCTCCTGCAGCAGGTGGGGCGCTATTCTCGTTCCCTATAGCCTCAGCACGGAACCTGGAGGTACCAACCTGATACAGAGAATATAGAGCATGGTGTCACAGAGGCTTTACGCACAAACAGCTGAAGACATGTGCTACTTTAAGCATCTTCCGGAACAGGAACAAATTGAGGATGCAGACAGACAGAGTGGATAAGCAAACGGAGTACCTGCTTTGCGGGGCTGGGGACGCAGCTCAGGCTCAGCCAACTGTCCACATGCGTGGTGGCCTTACGCTCCATTGCCCCCCCACCACCACCGAGGTCATTCCTTTCCTATACAAGCTGACAAAAGATACAATGAGGATCAGCAGAAACTACAAAGGTTGCAAATGTCGACAAATAAAGGAAGAACACCCCAATCCAAGCAAAGGTAGCCCCCACCCCCATCAATCACTCCCAGCGCGAGGGTGACCAGAAAGACACCCCTTCGCCCAGAATAGGAAATAGATGCGCAAGATATCGAGGTGAGGAAAAAAGTACCGATCTCGAGAAACGAAAGAACATTACTAGTACTACCTAATCCGCTTGGTCTAGATGCAGCTTGCCCCTCCAAGCTAGATGCCTGGACGGTGGAGGCGAAAGGAGGGGATCGAGCTAGCGGCTTGCATCCGTCGGCTGTCGGCACTCGATCGGGAGAGAAGGGGGGCTACATAAAGGGGAGGGGTAACATATTTTATTACACAGTGAACTTACTGATGTGACTAGTCATTACATGTCTCACTGAAACTGGGGCCCATAGTGTGGCACCCCAAATTCACTTGAAGCTGCCCGGCAGGATGCATTGGCGTGTCAAGAAACCCCCCGAATTGTAGCGGGGAAATGAAACATTTCACAAAAAATCAAAATTCAAGCACACCGCCACGCGCCAAGAACGCGGGCTGTTCCTTCCTCTTCGTCGGTTCCTCCTCCCCTATCCGAAAAAACCCCAAATCCCAAGCTCAAACAACAAGAAAAAACCCCAAATCCCCTGGCCGCCATGCATGTCCTCGTTAACCCACTGGAGATCGTTCCCGAACGAGGCGGACCCCCCGCCCTGAGATCCCGAGTTCGTACGTTCCGTCCACCTCGAGGCACTGCGTGGTCAAAGCTTTGCTATTCGCAAAAAAAATGCGGGCCAAGATCTGGTCAAAGCTTCGTCGATGGCTTGCCGCGAGAGGCTTGGAGTCTAGAGTCAATAAACTAGCTGCTCGAGGACTTGGGCGGTTTACACCGATTCATATTAACTCACTCAAGTTTGTTAGTCTAGTTAAAAAATGCATCTAGATACATCCATATCTAGACAAAATTGAGTCAATTAATATGAATCAGAGGGGAGTACCTGAAAGTGTTTCATGCTACCAATTAATGCACTGGCAGGACTGGTTGTAGAAGTAATTGTGCTACTACTCATACGATGAACTGATTGTGTGGGTGTCAAATTTTGCAACGCGATCATCCACCGAATGCTTAATTATAGTTCTAGCGCCAAAGGCGTACAAATCATAACAAAGATAGTACATACTACAGCACCGGAACATAAGAGTATGAATCATAAAGTAGCTCAACATTTTGCATCGAGGCTGGGTGGTCCCGAGACTACCGGGACGCCCCGATGATCTCCGGCGTGCATCCACTTCAACGCAAAGCTGTGTACTCGGTCCACGGCCTCCTTCTGTAGGCTGGATAATCTCAGGTGCAGGACCTTCGTCTATGAAAGGCTCGTCATCAGTACCATCCACAGGTGCATCAGGGCTGGGTGGTCTTGAGACTACCCGGACGCCCCTAATGATCTATGGGCGTGCATCCACTTCAACGCAAAGTTGTGTACTCGGTCCACGGCCTCCTTCTGTAGGCTGGATAATCTCAGGTGCAGGACCTTCGTCTATGAAAGGCTCGTCATCAGTACCATCCACAGGTGCATCAAACTGAGATTCATCTTGAAATCTCCCATCAAACTGAGAGACCTCTTCAACTCTATGCTTCTCAATTAGTACATCAACCGATTAGACAAACATCTAAGGGATGCAACTCTGAACAAATGTCGTTTTACATATTTACCTTCTCATCCGGCACAACACATGTCCCGAGCTGAAACCCGTTTCTGAAGCAAGCGCTTTTTCTCTCCTTCCCGTGCATCCATCCGCAACAAGTTAAATTTGAGTACGTAACCTTGCACAGACAATGCAAACTATTGATCGAAACAACGAGCAGCATCAATATAAATAATTAACTACGTATGCCAGCACACATACAAGGTGTGAGCAAGATCTCGCTTCTCCCGTCGAAGGATCATTATATGGTTCACCATGATAAACCCACCTAACATATGTGCGGTCCATCCCAAAAATGTGTAAATGTTCTTCCACTACATGGTGAGGCCTCTTCTCACCATTCATACATGTGCAATGCGGGCAATACACATCCAGGTTGTGACCTTCATGAGCTCTAATAAACCCCATAAAGGGTTAAACACCATTTATATATGAAGGGGAACATAAGTGTCCATGCAGTATCCAAGTTCTGTCCATCTGTTTAATTATGAGATACATTGGTTGGTGATTAATTTAAGGCGAAGTAGGAAATGTATATCCATCGAGTACAAAACTATATTACATGATTATGCATTTCAGCAATCATGTCGAGTACAAAACAAAAAATGCCCATCGACATTTTAGCAAACAGATCGTGTACGAAACTCTGCCATGGCATTTCAGCAAATTAACGGATCGAGTCCAGAACTGACTCTATATGCCCACGCAAATGAACAAATTGATTGAGGACAAATCGAGCGGAAAACTATAAAGTGCCAATTAGTTCGAGCATACTAACGATTTTTTTAGCAGCATCCAGAAAATATAAATTGTTAGGCCATCTTGCCCGATGCATGATTGAGCTAGAGATAGCAGCCCTACCGTGGATCAACTTGACCGCCGGTGCGTCTCGAGAAGAACGACGGGGAGGGGAAGCTTCTTCTTCGCACGGACGGGACGGGGAGGGGAAGCTCTTCGCACAGACGGGGATAAGTTGTGTAGGGGTGGGTGGGGGGCCATGCGGCCAGGCCGCCGGGGTAATAATTAAGGTCGGTATGTGGTGTTTAATAGAGTTGCGTGTGTAATTTGCCGTGCACAAGGTTGAGGAATAGGCGGTTCCCTTTGCCGCGCGCACAATTCAAACTATCCCGCCCATGTAGTTTAAATTCGCCCGATTTTCGTTAAATCGACATAAAGTCATGTGAGTGGGGGGAAATTAGCAAAGTTGCTTGAAAAATAGTAAAACTCTGGAATTATCCTTTAAATATGCTCTACTTCGTGTGAAAATCAGGGTTTGGAGGCATGTTGAGCTGTTTTATTTGTACTTTCTTCATTAAAACTCCCATTTTATGCACTTTGGATGGAAAGAAATCATTTGTACATAAATTTTGACAACGCCATTTGAAAACATTAATTGTTTTACATGCCAAGATGCAGCCATCCACCAAATATGGGGCAAAAGTTTATCACAATCTAGATATATATGTATAACTAGTGAGGGACCCCTTTTGATTTTGTGCAATTTCCAGTAATTAGCTAGAGAGAAGGGGTTCATTAATTAGGCCATGTTAGGGGTTATGTGTTTTAGATTAGGGTTGTGTGGATTCAAATACAACTTCTTTATTTGTGTGCTATGATTAATCAAAACTAGATCGATCGACTCCGCACACATTATATATATATTGTGAGGAAAATTAATTAAAGTGTGTTTTCATTTCAGACATTGTCAAAATTCAAGTTAATTAATTTAATTATAAGTACTAATTATATAATTAATGAATCCCAATAATGTCTATATATATGATCGATATAGGCCATATATATTAATTGGAGTTAATCTAGGGTTTACTAGCTATATATATATAGCAAGGTTTTATTAGATCGGGTTATTTATATATATGTGGTTTAGGATTAATGCATGGCACATTTAATTTTATTAGAGGACCGCGAGGCACCCCTGGTCTGCAACTTGATCGATGCGCAATTAAGTGTCCTTGGCCTATCTATAGGGTTTAATTAGGGTTAGCTAGGGTTAGGGTTAGGGTTAGGGTTATGATACGGGGCGACCTTCGGTCTTCACCGCATCATGTGCTTCATCGCCAAGACGGCACGCAAAGGTGAATCTTCTCCTTTACGCGTGCCTCGTATCGCCTATTTGGGACGATATACTACTTCATACTCCGTCATATCTTGATGATAGGAACTCGACGACAAGTACGGAGGGAAGAGAGGATGCCATGGAGACCCGAGGACGCAAGGCCGATGTCACGGAAGCATGGAAGAGAAGGAGAAAGAGGAGCTGGACGCTCCAGGCCGGAACTTCCGCCCACCAGCGCTGGAACTTCCGCCCAGATTCCATCCAAGACTGAAGATGCTCGCACTGAAGAGCTGCGACCGGAACTTCCGCCCCTCGTGGCCGGAACTTCCGCCCCCGACCGGAACTTCCACCCTTTAGGACCGGAACTTCCGCCCTATCGAACCTCAGCCAGATCTCAGCCCCTTTTGGCTTGTAACTTACCCCTTCGGCCCCCTACCTATAAATAGGAACCTACCCCCACCTTCATGAGGGAGAGATGATGTTTAGATGAATTGGCTTATGCCTCTATTATCCCTTTGTGGATTTGGGAAACCCCCACCTTAGATGATCCATCTATTGTATCCCTCCTTATTCGGATCTTTTTCCATTCTAGTAATTCTATCAATTGAGAATCTCTTGCTTTGCAACTCTATTCTTAGTTGGTCTTTTACTCTTTGGGAATTCTATTTGGATTTGTCGATCTTTTGCAAGAGATTCTACCTTTGGTCTTTCTCTCGCGATTCTATCGGTTGGTGGTTCGGGCCAACGAGGATAACCGATTGTGTGTGTGCGTGTGTTTGTATCGAGTTCTTCGCGTTCATCCACTTCCCCGCGAATCCCCCTCCGCAATCACACTCACTCGGGTCAAACCGTGAAGATTGGGCACACCCTCGGGATTAGCCCGCATGTAACGGCCCCGGGTAATACCTCTATTAGATTTTGTCTGTTCTTTTCTTTTTATGCATCATCATGCATCATCATCATATCATCCATGTTTTACTAAATAAAATTATTTTTTATAAACCCTAATTATTTTATTTTCCCTCTCGTATGGTTTCTGTAATAAACCATCCCCTTTATCTTTTCTATTAAATAAAACCCTAACCCCTATCCTATCCAGGCCTCCTCTCTCTCTGGCCCAACTCCCTCTCTTCTTTCCTGGCCCAACCCACCTTCCTCCACCGGCCCATACCCCTTCACCATCTTTTCTTCCCTTGTCGTCTTCCTTCCTCACCGAGCACGCGGAGACGTGCTCCTCTCTCGTGGTCCTTCCCCTCAACCACAACAACCACCCTGCTCCCTCCTTTTTAATCCCCACCACTAGGTCTTGCAAACCCTAGCCTCCCTTGCTCCTCCCCTTACTCGCGCCGCCATCCTCTCCACCCTCCATGTTCCTCCTCTTCACGTACAGAGAGAGCCCCAAAACGTCTGCCTTCACCTCGCCATGGCGCCGGAGCTACAGACCTCCCCTCGCCGAGCCGAGACCACCAGAAGATCCGCCTCGTCATCCTCTTCATCCTCATGCAAGGAATCGAGCCGGGATCGCTTCAATCGACGGCAAGCTCGCCGATTCCCCACTCTGGCCGCCATACTCCGGTGCCGATTCCGGCCACCTCCGTGCTTCCCCGTCGTTTCCGGGCATGGATTCGTGATCCTGGTAACTCCCTCTTCACCCTGGACCTCAAGCCCCTCTCAATTTCGTTCTATGCGAGCCTACCGGCGTTGACCGCCGTCGTCCTTAACAGGTGCTCGTCGCTGGGCCATCTCCGACGACCCCTTGGTCCTTGGAGCCCCTCGGCGGCTTCCCGGGCTGGTCCTCGTCGAACGCGACCTCTCCCGCGAACCGCCTCCCTCCCCATCATCAGATCCGTGGTCGACTTGGCTCAGCCATGGCGTTTTTGTCCCAGACATCCGCCTTGTACTGGTTCAAAATGGTCGCGCGTCTCCTTCTAATCAAAAACCGAGTGTCTATCTCAATGGTTTGACCCTTAATCTTGATCCCATGAAGCCTAAGTTCAAATCCTACTTCTGTCAATTAAGCAGCACCTTTTTGTTGTTGTTTTCTTCAGATCCGTGGATGGGCCTTGGCCCAGGTTCCCCTCCCGGCGTCGGTCCTCTATCCTGCGCCAGCAGCAGCCCGAATCCGGCCCGGAAACAGCGCAGGTTCAGCCCATTCGTTTCTGTTTTGTTTTTGCAGGAATTGTCTAATCTTGCAAAAATCATATCTTCCAAAATATAACTCGAAATGAAAAGTGTTGTATATGAAATTTGATCAGAAAAATATGTTGAACATGAATATGCCATCCATTAATTTGTTTGAATATCGCATCATGTCGAGCCGTGATAGTTTGTGCATGTTCACCTCACATATATGCGGAGTATTTCGGATATCCAACTAGGATTTCCCCGCTCCGTTTAATATTGAAGTAGCGCACCATTGCCATGTCTATGCCATGCTAATCAACACTTAACTTTGTCGGTAGAAAATGCAACTCCAATCTAAATTGTTTGTCCGGGGTTCCGATCCCGCTTAATATGAATAAGTTGCATCGCCGCATCATGTTTGCCATGTCATACATGCATACCATATCATGAGCATGCCGATTCTTCTCCGTAGTAGTAAGACTTGCATCCTTTGTTTGTTGTAGCATTTGCTTCTTCCCGGATAGGATCACGAAGTGATGATGTGAGATACGACAAGTTCTCCGACAAGTTCTTCGACAGACTTTTCACGGGCGAGCCCACCTCCTTCACCTATTTTATATTTTGCTCTCCCTCTCACTGCTATCATTATGTTGCGATTCTTTATCGAGTCACGTGTCCTATTCCACTTGTTTACCATAATAATCCTATATGTATCATTCCTTACCCATAGCCGTTGCTTGATGTTTGAGCCTTGCGAGTCGTAGGCGTGTTTAGTCTCTGTTGTTTATCTCGATCTGTAAGTTCAAATCCTACTTCTGTCAATTAAGAAGCACCTTTTTGTTGTTGTTTTCTTCAGATCCGTGGATGGGCCTTGGCCCAGGTTCCCCTCCCGGCGTCAGTCCTCTATCCTGCGCCGAGCGGCAGCCTGAATCCGGCCCGAAACGAGCGCGAGTTCAGCCCATTCATTTCTGTTTTGTTTTTGCGGGAATTGTGTAATCTTGCAAAAATCATATCTTCCAAAATATAACTCGAAATGAAAAGTGTTGTATATGAAATTTGATCAGAAAAATATGCTGAACATGAATATGCCATCCATTAATTTGTTTGCATATTGCATCATGTCGAGCCGTGATAGTTTGTGCATGTTCACCTCACATATATGCGGAGTATTTCGGATATCCAACTAGGATTTCCCCGCTCCGTTTAATATTGAAATAGCGCACCATTGCCATGTCTATGCCATGCTAATCAACACATAACTTTGTCGGTAGAAAATGCAACTCCAATCTAAATTGTTTGTCCGGGTTCCGATCCCGCTTAATATGAATAAGTTGCATCGCCGCATCATGTTTGCCATGTCATACATGCATACCATATCATGAGCATGCCGATTCTTCTCCGTAGTAGTAAGACTTGCATCCGTTGTTTGTTGTAGCATTTGCTTCTTCCCGGATAGGATCACGAAGTGATGATGTGAGATACGACAAGTTCTCCGACAAGTTCTTCAGCAGCTTTTCACAGGCGAGCCCACCTCCTTCACCTATTTTATATTTTGCTCTCCCTCTCACTGTTATCCTTATGTTGCGATTCTTTATCGAGTCACATGTCCTATTCCACTTGTTTACCATAATAATCCTATATGTATCATTCCTTACCCATAGCCGTTGCTTGATGTTTGAGCCTTGCGAGTCGTAGGCGTGTTTAGTCTCTGTTGTTTATCACGATCTGTTATCGGGATATGTTGGGTTGTTGGGAGGTTATCACATGCTATATCAATTGTTGGAGATACACATGCTTTACTTATTTGTTAACAACTAAAATTGTAAGCAGAGGCATCTGTGAGCCCCTTTGCGAAAGCATCGGAACTTTGACTTCCTAATGTCCCCTAGGATCCGAGTTCTTGTTATCTGTTCCGAGATTGAGCGCTCTACCCATACGTGGGGGAATGGGACCCCCATCACCCACTACCTTTCCTCGAGTTTGTTTATTGGGAGCCACAACCTTGGTTTTATTTGCTCATATGCACGATGCACGATTTACTTCCTGTTGCCTTCGGGTGTTTATATTCTGTTCTGTACTCATCTCGTGGAACGATTAGCGACAGCAGGTTGTTCACACGTAGCTTAGCCGTTGGCACAAACCTCTAGGTCCGTACCGGAGTACGGCCGAACTTCGTCACGGGTAGCTTAGTGGGGTGGCTCCCCTTAAACTTTCTCTTGCATTGGGAACGGTCTTGTTGTGAGACTCCACCTGTAATAAGTGGGTTCGAGCATGCGTATGGTTACATTTGGGCAACCCCTGCAGGGTGTACATCTTATCGATAAGCCGTGTCCGCGGTTATGGACGACTTGGAATTGTATAGCTTGATCATAGAACAACTTACACCTTATTTCCTGTTGCTAATAATTTGCTAATAAAACCTTTTCAAAAAGTGTGTGTGCCTTTGCCGGTACCTCTTTGCGAAGGGGGATCGCATCGGTTGTGTTATGTTTGCAGAGTATAGAACTGTTACCTTGTGCGCTCTCTTATCTTCTCTGAGTAGACGGATGTTGTAGTGTGTCTCTATTGGATAGTAGCTTTGCTGCCGCTAAACTCCACATATAGCCGGGTGAAGTTTATACCGCCCACCAGCGAGCATAGCTGGTCTTGTCTCGCAAGTACGTGCCAATGGTACTTACCCTCGCCTTCCTTTCTTTTTGTCTCCTCCCCCTTTTGTCGGCAACCGATGGCCCGACTTTGACAGGTACGAGATGACGACGTTAGCAAGGTTACCCTTTCGGCTTGGCCTGGGCAGGGTTATGGATGCCGCTGGTTATCTTCAGGACTCTTAGTCCAAATTGTATCTTGTCTGTACTCGGACGTATTTGATCTTCTCTATGATTTGGATCTTTGTATTGTATATTTGTATCTTGACTCGTTGGAGTCGTTGTTGTAATATATGTTTCTTGTGGGCTCTATTGTAATCCTGTTGTAATGTTACCGCTCGTGTTAATTCCTCTGGCATCACGTGTGTGATTCGTCGCGCACGTCGTGTCGGAGGGCGTCTCTGGATCGATATCGTGCGGATTTCGGCGGGATCGCTGGAATCCTCATGGTACCGGTTTCGGGGCATCACAAGTTGGTATCAGAGCTCAGGTTGACGGTACCCCACTAGTCCAGCCTGTAGGATAACCTTGCCAACGGTCGTTAAGTTTAGAGTGTCAAAAACTATTTTCTAAAATTCGTTGGATAGATCTAACTAGCTCTATTTTTCTCCTTATCTATATTCTTTCTCCTCTTACCTTTGCGTTTTGAGTCTTCTCTCTTATCTGAGTTTTATGAGTCTTAGGTCTCTACGCGGGTTGGACGATCTTTGCCCCTCACCTATTAGGTTCGATCTTCGGAGGATCCCGACGGAAGCGCATCGTCAACAGCGGAACAACAACTTCTTGTTAGTGGTGTCGATCGTTCTACATGGAGCAACAATTCTTGTTAGTGGTGTCGAGGAGATCGACACGCCGCCTGAAGATCCGATAGTCCACCTCTCTCCCCCGTACCATGGCGTGGAACCTCGGGGCGAGGTTCCTTGTTAGTGGTGTCGATTGTAACGGCCCCGGGTAATACCTCTATTAGATTTTGTCTGTTCTTTTCTTTTTATGCATCATCATGCATCATCATCATATCATCCATGTTTTACTAAATAAAATTATTTTGATAAACCCTAGTTATTTTATTTTCCCTCTCATATGGTTTCTATAATAAATCATCCCCTTTATCTTTTCTATTAAATAAAACCCTAACCCCTATCCTATCCAGGCCTCCTCTCTCTCTGGCCCAACTCCCTCTCTTCTTTCCTGGCCCAACCCACCTTCCTCCACCGGCCCATACCCCTTCGCCATCTTTTCTTCCCTTGTCGTCTTCCTTCCTCACCGAGCACGCAGGAGACGTGCTCCTCTCTGTGGTCCTTCCCCTCAACCACAACAACCACCCTGCTCCCTCCTTTTTAATCCCCACCACTAGGTCTTGCAAACCCTAGCCTCCCTTGCTCCTCCCCTTACTCGCGCCGCCATCCTCTCCACCCTCCATGTTCCTCCTCTTCACGTACAGAGAGAGCCCCAAAACGTCTGCCTTCACCTCGCCATGGCGCCGGAGCTACAGACCTCCCCTCGCCGAGCCGAGACCACCAGAAGATCCGCCTCGTCGTCCTCTCCATCCTCATGCAAGGAATCGAGCCGGGATCGCTTCAATCGACGGCAAGCTCGCCGATTCCCCACTCTGGCCGCCATACTCCGGCGCCGATTCCGGCCACCTCCGTGCTTCCCCGTCGTTTCCGGGCATGGATTCGTGATCCTGGTAACTCCCTCTTCACCCTGGACCTCAAGCCCCTCTCAATTTCGTTCTGTGCGAGCCTACCGGCGTTGACCGCCGTCGTCCTTAACAGGTGCTCGTCGCTGGGCCATCTCCGACGACCCCTTGGTCCTTGGAGCCCCTCAGCAGTTTCCCCGGGCTGGTCCTCATCGAACGCGACCTCTCCCGCGAACCGCCTCCTCCCCATCATCAAATCCGTGGTCGACTTGGCTCAGCCATGGCGTTTTTGTCCCAGACCTCCGCCTTGTACTGGTTCAAAATGGTCGCGCGTCTCCTTCTAATCAAAAACTAAGTGTCTATCTCAATGGTTTGACCCTTAATCTTGATCCCGTGAAGCCTAAGTTCAAATCCTACTTCTATCAATTAAGCAGCACCCTTTTGTTGTTGTTTTCTTCAGATCCGTGGATGGGCCTTGACCCATGTTCCCCTCCCGGCGTTAGTCCTCTATCCTGCGCCAGCAGCTGCCCAGATCCGGCCCAGAAACAGCGCAGGTTCAGCCCATTCGTTTCTGTTTTGTTTTTGCAGGAATTGTGTAATCTTGCAAAAATCATATCTTCCAAAATATAACTCGAAATGAAAAGTGTTGTATATGAAATTTGATCAGAAAAATATGCTGAACATGAATATGCCATCCATTAATTTGTTTGCATATCGCATCATGTCGAGCCGTGATAGTTTGTGCATGTTCACCTCACATATATGCGGAGTATTTCGGATATCCAACTAGGATTTCCCCGCTCCGTTTAATATTGAAGTAGCGCACCATTGCCATGTCTATGCCATGCTAATCAACACTTAACTTTGCCGGTAGAAAATGCAACTCCAATCTAAATTGTTTGTCCGGGGTTTCGATCCCGCTTAATATGAATAAGTTGCATCACCGCATCATGTTTGCCATGTCATACATGCATACCATATCATGAGCATGCCGATTCTTCTCCGTAGTAGTAAGACTTGCATCCGTTGTTTGTTGTAGCATTTGCTTCTTCCCGGATAGGATCACGAAGTGATGATGTGAGATACGACAAGTTCTCCGACAAGTTCTTCGACTGGCTTTTCACGAGCGAGCCCACCTCCTTCACCTATTTTATATTTTGCTCTCCCTCTCACTGCTATCCTTATGTTGCGATTCTTTATCGAGTCACGTGTCCTATTCCACTTGTTTACCATAATAATCCTATATGTATCATTCCTTACCCATAGCCGTTGCTTGATGTTTGAGCCTTGCGAGTCGTAGGCGTGTTTAGTCTCTGTTGTTTATCTCGATCTGTTATCGGGATATGTTGGGTTGTTGGGAGGTTATCACATGCTATATCAATTGTTGGAGATACACATGCTTTACTTATTTGTTAACAACTAAAATTGTAAGCAGAGGCATCTGTGAGCCCCATTGCGAAAGCATCGAAACTTTGACTTGCTAATGTCCCCTAGGATCCGAGTTCTTGTTATCTGTTCCGAGATTGAGCGCTCTACCCATACGTGGGGGAATGGGACCCCCATCACCCACTACCTTTCCTCGAGTTTGTTTATTGGGAGCCACAACCTTGGTTTTATTTGCTCATATGCACGATGCACGATTTACTTCCTGTTGCCTTCGGGTGTTTATATTACGTTCGTACTCATCTCGTGGAACGATTAGCGACGGCGAGGTTGTTCACACGTAGCTTAGCCGTTGGCACAAACCTCCGGGTCCGTGCCGGAGTACGGCCGAACTTCGTCACGGGTAGCTTAGTGGGGTGGCTCCCCTTAAACTTTCTCTTGCATTGGGAATGGTCTTGTTGTGAGACTCCACCCGTAGTAAGTGGGTTCGAGCATGCGTATGGTTACATTTGGGCAACCCCTGCGGGGTGTACATCTTATCGATAAGCCGTGTCCGCGGTTATGGACGACTTGGAATTGTATAGCTTGATCATAGAACAACTTACACCTTATTTCCTGTTGCTAATAATTTGCTAATAAAACCTTTTCAAAAAGTGTGTGTGCCTTTGCCGAGTACCTCTTTGCGAAGGGGGATCGCATCGGTTGTGTTATGTTTGCAGAGTATAGAACTGTTACCTTGTGCGCTCTGTTATCTTCTCTGAGTAGACGGATGTTGTAGTGTGTCTCTATTGGATAGTAGCTTTGCTGCCGCTAAACTCCACATATAGCCGGGTGAAGTTTATACCGCCCACCGGCGAGCATAGGCTGGTCTTGTCTCGCAAGTACGTGCCAATGGTACTTACCCTCGCCTTCCTTTCTTTTTGTCTCCTCCCCCTTTTGTCGGCAACCGATGGCCCGACTTTGACGAGTACGAGATGACGACGTTAGCAAGGTTACCCTTTCGGCTTGGCACAGGCGGGGTTATGGATGCCGTTGGTTATCTTCGGGACTCTTAGTCCAAATTGTATCTTGTCTGTACTCGGACGTATTTGATCTTCTCTATGATTTGGATCTTTGTATTGTATATTTGTATCTTGACTCGTTGGAGTCGTTATTGTAATATATGTTTCTTGTGGGCTCTATTGTAATCCTGTTGTAATGTTACCGCTCGTGTTAATTCCTCTGGCATCACGTGTGTGATTCGTCGCGCACGTCGTGTCGGAGGGCGTCTCTGGATCGATATCGTGCGGATTTCGGCGGGATCGCTGGAATCCTCATGGTACCGATTTCGGGGCGTCACAAGTTGGTATCAGAGCTCAGGTTGACGGTACCCCACTAGTCCAGCCTGTAGGATAACCTTGCCAACGGTCGTTAAGTTTAGAGTGTCAAAAACTATTTTCTAAAATTCGTTGGATAGATCTAACTAGCTCTATTTTTCTCCTTATCTATATTCTTTCTCCTCTTACCTTTGCGTTTTGAGTCTTCTCTATTATCTGAGTTTTATGAGTCTTAGGTCTCTACGCGGGTTGGACGATCTTTGCCCCTCACCTATTAGGTTCGATCTTCGGAGGATCCCGACGGAAGCGCATCGTCAACAGCGGAACAACAACTTCTTGTTAGTGGTGTCGATCGTTCTACATGGAGCAACAATTCTTGTTAGTGGTGTCGAGGAGATCGACACGCCGCCTGAAGATCCGATAGTCCACCTCTCTCCCCCGTACCATGGCGTGGAACCTCGGGGCGAGGTTCCTTGTTAGTGGTGTCGATTGTAACGGCCCCGGGTAATACCTCTATTAGATTTTGTATGTTCTTTTCTTTTTATGCATCATCATGCATCATCATCATATCATCCATGTTTTACTAAATAAAATTATTTTGATAAACCCTAGTTATTTTATTTTCCCTCTCATATGGTTTCTATAATAAATCATCCCCTTTATCTTTTCTATTAAATAAAACCCTAACCCCTATCCTATCCAGGCCTCCTCTCTCTCTGGCCCAACTCCCTCTCTTCTTTCCTGGCCCAATGATACGTCCAATTTGCATCACTATTTTATATCATAATTTGCTGTTATTCATTGATATATTTCATATTGGGACACAATACTTATGTTATTTCATCTATTTTGCATGTTTCATGATTATTTGGAGATCGAGCACCGGAGCCAGGATTCCGCTGGAAAAAGCACCGTCAGGATGCAATATTTCGGAAGATCAACTGTGGAAGGAAGTTTTACGAGAAAATCCTATTTTTCCGGATGACGGAGGAAGCCGTAAGGGGGAGCCAGCTGGACCCGTGGTGGGCCCACACCATAGGGTGGCGCGGCCCATGGCCCGGCCGCGCCACCATGTGGTGTGGAGCCCCCTCGGCCTCTTTCGCCTCCTTTTCTTCGCGAAACCCTTCGTCCCGAAGACCGAAGCCACGAGAGGAATCCTCACGAAGGGTTACAGCCGCCTCTGCGGGGCGGAGAACACCAGAGAGAAAGGAGCTCTCCGGCGGGCAGGAATCCGCCGGGGAAATTCCCTCCCGGAGGGGGAAATCGACGCCATCGTCACCGCCATCGAGCTGGACATCATCTCCATCACCATCATCATCATCTCCACCATCATCACCGCCATCTCCACCGCTGGACATCGTCACCGCTGTAGCAATTTGGGTTTGATCTTGATTGTTTGATACGGGAAACTCTCCCGATATCGATTTCTACTTGTTGTTGATGCTATTGAGTGAAACCATTGAACCAAGGTCTATGTTCAGATTGTTATTCATCATCATATCACCTCTGATCATGTTCCATATGATGTCTCGTGAGTAGTTCGTTTAGTTCTTGAGGACATGGGTGAAGTCTAATTGTTAGTAGTGAACTATGGTTGAGTAATATTCAATGATTATGATATTTAAGTTGTGGTGTTATTCTTCTAGTGGTGTCGTGTGAACGTCGACTACACGACACTTCACCATTTATGGGCCTAGGGGAATGCATCTTGTACTCGTTTGCCAATTGCGGGGTTGCCGGAGTGACGTAAACCTAAACCCCCGTTGGTATATCGATGCGGGAGGGATCGCAGGATCTCGCAGTTTAAGGCCGTGGTTAGATTTATCTTAATTACTTTCTTGTAGTTGCGGATGCTTGCAAGGGGTATAATCACAAGTATGTATTAGTCCTAGGAAGGGCGGTACATTAGCATAGGTTCACCCACACAACACTTATCAAAACAATGAAGATTAATCAACTCGTATGTAGCGAAAGCACTAGACTAAAATCCCGTGTGTCCTCAAGAACGTTTGGTCATTATAAGTAAACAAACCGGCTTGTCCTTTGTGCTAAAAAGGATTGGGCCACTCGCTGCAATTATTTCTCTCGCATTTTACTTACTCGTACTTTATTCATTTGTTACATCAAAACCCCCTGAATACTTGTCTGTGAGCATTTACAGTGAATCCTTCATCAAAACTGCCTGTCAACACCTTCTGCTCCTCGTTGGGATCGACATTCTTACTTATCGAAGATACTACGATACACCCCCTATACTTGTGGGTCATCAAGACTATTTTCCGGCGCCGTTGCCGGGAAGTGAAGCGCTATTGGTAAGTGGAATTGGTAAGGAAAACCTTTACTCGTTTGTGCTGATTTTATTTCTGCCTGTCGCTATAAGTCATTATGGAGAGATCTTCTCTTCAATTTCTATTTGGGAAATCTACTACTACCGCAACGGTAGTGGATGAGGCGCCAGGTGAGGAAGTAATACCATATAAAATACCTACGAAAATTATTGAACATGTTATGGATAACCGCTATGAAGGGGATGGAACTGTCCATCCCGGTGATCATTTACTGTTTTTGCATGAATTATGCGGGTTATTCAAATGTGCAGGTATTGCTATGAATGAAGTTAGGAAGAAGCTATTCTCTATATCGCTGTCCGGTAAAGCGGCGCATTGGTATAAATTGCTGAAGAATGGTGATTCTCTTGATTGGGAGGACATTGTGCCTTTATTTTATTCCAAATTTTATCCTCCAAGTGAAATTCACAAAGATCGGAACCGCATATATAATTTCTGGCCTCATGATGGAGAGAGTATTGCCCAAGCTTGGGGGAGATTGAAGTCTTTAATGCTCAAATGCCCTATTCATGAGCTTCCTGGTAATGTTATTATTGATAATTTCTATGCAAGACTTTCTTTTCAAGACAAGACCTTGCTGGATACTTCTTGTTCTGGATCATTTACACGCAACAAAGAAGAGTTTAAAAGGGACCTTCTTGATCGGATCCAAGAAAATACCGAAGGTTGGGAGAACGACAAAGATAGAGAATCAGGTATAATTTATGATTATAAATGCATTGAAGCTTTTATGGATAGTGATACATTTCGTAATATGAGTGCTACATATGGTCTTGATTCTCAAGTTGCTGCAAACCTTTATAAAGCTTTTGCCTCTCATTATGAATTGCCTAAGAAGAATTTTGATAAGTATCATGAACCGTATAAAGATAAAATTGATTCATCTATTAATAAATGTGTTGTAGTTGAAACTGCTGATCGTCTTATTCCTGAAGCTTATATTGAAAAAACTCCTTTTCCTGCTAAAATGAAAGAGTACTCTGTTATAAATAGTGCGGTTCATAAAAGTGAAAAGAAACCTAGAGAACCCGAAGAACAAATAAAAGTTGAACTCCGTTGTTGCCATAGTTAAAGATCTTGTGACTCGAAAATGTAGAGGATGGTCATATTATTTTCTCGTGAAGATGCTTCTAATATTGTTTCACATCCTAATAAACCCAAACAAGCTAGTGTTCCTATGCTATCTCGTTAGAATTGGTGATCATTGCTATTATGGTTTATGTGATATTGGTGCAAGTGTTAGTGCAATACCTTATGAGCTTTACACGGAGATTATGCACGAAATTGATTCTTGTGAACTTGAAGATATTGATGTGGTTATTCAGCTGGCTAATAGAGAAACTATTTCTCCAATTGGTATTGTTCGAGATGTGGAAGTTCTATGTGGTAAGATTAAATATCCTGCTGACTTTTTGGTACTTGGTTCTCGTCGCTAGTGATTATTGTCCTATCATTTTTGGTAGACCTTTTCTAAATACTTGTGGAGCTATTATAGATTGCAAGAAAGAGAAAATTTTGACTAAATTTGCTGGTGAATCTTATGAGTTTAACTTCTCTAAATTTACTAAAACTCCTTATAAAGCTGATTTGCCTAGTAATGATTTTAAAATGGAGCAAGTGTGCATCTATTGTTCTTGTTCCTAATAATCCTTTGCAGCAACATTTGGAGGATAGCGAGAGTGAAGTTTTTAGGAAAGAAAGTGATGAGCTTGAGGAGATTTTTCTTCGCCAACCTATTCTCAAGCATGATTTACCGGTGGAAGACTTGGGTACAACACCGCCACCAAAGGAAGATCCTGTTTTTGATTTAAAGCCTTTGCCTGATAATATTAAATATGCTCATATTGATGATAAGAAAATATATCCTGTTATTATTAGTTCTAAACTTACAGAGTTTGAAGAAGAAAGATTATTGCAAATATTGAAGAAACACCGAGGTGCTATTGGCTATACTCTTGATGACTTGAAGGGGATTTCTCCCTCTATTTGCCAACATGCCATTAATATGGAAGATGATGCGAAGCCTGTTGTTGAACCTCGGCGTCGTCTAATTCCCAAGATGAAGGATGTGGTAAGAAATGAGGTATTACGACTTCTTGAAGCCGGCATTATATATCCTATTGCCGATAGTAGATGGGTTAGTCCCGTGCATTGCGTTCCTAAGAAAGGAGGAATGACCGTTGTGCCTAATGATAATGATGAGCTCATACCTCAAAGAGTAGTTGTAGGGTATAGAATGTGCATTGATTATCGAAAAGTTAATAAAGTTACTAAGAAAGATCATTACCCTTTACCATTTATTGATCAAATGCTAGAAAGGTTATCTAAAAATACTCATTTTTGCTTTCTTGATGGTTATTCTGGGTTTTCACAAATTTCTGTTAAAGCTAAAGATCAAGAGAAAACCACTTTTACTTGTCCCTATGGAACTTATGCTTATAGGCGTATGCCTTTTGGTTTATGTAATGCTCCTGCTACTTTTCAAAGATGCATGTCTGCTATTTTTCATGGTTTTTGTGAGAGTATTGTGGAAGTATTCATGGATGATTTTTCTGTCTACGGGAATTCTTTTGATAGTTGCTTGCGAAACCTTGATAAAGTTTTGCAGAGATGTGAAGAAACTAACCTTGTTCTTAATTGGGAGAAATGCCACTTTATGGTTAATGAAGGAATTGTATTGGGACATAAAATTTCCGAGAGAGGTATTGAAGTTGATAGAGCTAAAGTTGAAGCTATTGAGAAGATGCCCTATCCGAGGGATGTTAAAGGTATTCGTAGTGTTCTTGGTCATGCTTCGGGTTTTATAGGAGATTTATTAAAGATTTCTCCAAGATTTCAAAGCCTCTTACTAATCTTCTTCAAAAAGATGTACCTTTTGTTTTTGATGATGATTGTAAGGAAGCTTTTGAAACTCTAAAGAAAGCCTTAACAACCGCTCCTATAGTTGAACCTCCCGATTGGAATTTACCATTTGAAATTATGTGTGATGCTAGTGATTTTGTCTGTAGGCGCTGTTCTTGGACAACGAGTAGATAAAAAATTAAATGTTATTCATTATGCTAGCAAGACTCTTGATGTCTGCTCAAAGAAATTATGCAACTACTGAAAAAGAATTGTTAGTCGTAGTCTTTGCTTGTGATAAATTTAGATCTTATATTGTTGATTCAAAAGTTACAATTCATACTCGATCATGCTCGCAATTAGATACCTTATGACAAAGAAAGATGCTAAGCCGAGGCTTATTAGATGGGTACTTCTTTTGCAAGAATTTGATTTACATATTGTAGATAGGAAAGGTGCCGATAATCCCGTTGCTCGATAATTTGTCTAGATTGGAAAATATTGCTTATGATCCTCGTTCTCGTTAATGATAGTTTTCCAAATGAACAATTGGCTGTAATAAAGGTGAGCTCGCGAGACAGTCCTTGGTATGCTGATTATGCTAACTTTATTGTTTCCAAGTACTTGCCTCCAACCTTTTCATCTCAGCAGAGGAGGAAATTCTTTTATGACTTGAGGCATTATTTCTGGGATGACCCACACTTATATAAAGAAGGAGTGGATGGTACTATGCGAAGGTGTGTTCCCGAATATGAACAACAAGAGATATTGAGTAAATGTCATGGCAGTGCTTATGGAGGACATCACGCCGGAGATAGAACCGCGCAAAAGGTTCTACAATCAGGTTTTTATTGGCCAACTCTCTTCAAAGATGCAAGGAAGTTTATTTTATCTTGTGATGAATGTCAAAGGGTTGGTAATATCTCCAAACGCAATGAAATGCCTATGAATTATACTCTTGTTATTGAACCGTTTGATTGTTGGGGATTTGACTTCATGGGACCTTTTCCCTCTTCAAAAGGTAACACTCATATACTTGTTGCTGTTGATTATGTTACTAAATGGGTGGAAGCCATACCTACAAAAAGTGCTGATGGTGAGACCTCTTTAAAAATGCTTTTAGAAGTTATTTTTCCTAGATTTGGAGTCCCTAGATATATTATGACTGATGGAGGTTCTCATTTTATTCATGGAGGTTTTAGAAAAACTCTTGCTAAGTATGGTATTAATCATAGAATTGCTTCCGCTTATCACCCTCAAAGTAGTGGTCAAGTAGAATTATCAAATAGAGAAATTAAATCTATCTTGCGTAAAACCGTTAATAAATCTAGAAAGAATTGGGCTAGTAAATTGAAAGACGCACTATGGGCTTATAGAACCGCTTATAAAAACCCCATGGGAATGTCACCTTATAAAATGGTTTACGGAAAAGCTTGTCATTTACCTTTAGAACTAGAACACAAAGCTTATCGGGCCGTTAGAGAATTAAATAAAGATCCTAAACTTGCCTAGTGATAAGAGGTTGCTACAATTAAGTTCTCTAGATGAATGGAGAAGTGAAGCTTATGAAAATGCTAAACTCTTTAAAGAAAAAGTTAAAAAATGGCATGATAGAAGGATCATCAAAAGAGAGTTTAATATTGGGGATAAAGTCCTATTGTATCGGTCTCGTCTCGCATTCTTTGCAGTGGAAATTACTCTCGAAATGGGAAGGACCATATGTTGTTGAGGAGGTGTATCGTTCAGGAGCAATTAAAATTAGCTCTCTCCAAGGCAATGCTACGCAAGTGGTGAATGGACAAAGACTCAAGCATTATATCTCGTGTGATTCTTATAATGTTGATGTTGATATTATTCGAGTGGAAACACCGGAGGCTTTCATCAAAGGACAAATTGACAGTCCGCCGTAACTCGACTTTGAATAGGTAACAGTACTGGTAATGAAAAGTTCGCGATTTACTTTCCGAACATTATTTTTGTTGTTTTTGGAAAATAAGAAAAATTACGAGATCGAAACGGAGTGGAAAAGACGCACGAGGGCGTGCCACCACAGGCCGGCGCGGCCTGGCCTGGGCCCGCGCCACCCTGTGGTCTGGCCGCCTCGTTGCCCCTTTCCGACTCTTGTTCGATCTGGTACTTTCCGTTTGTTCTGAAAAATTTTATTATAAAATCCCCCGGACCCCTGGAGGTCCGTATATCGTTTTCTCGACGTGTTTTGTTTCGAGTCTGTTTCGCCAGGATTTGTTTTAGATCTAGAGCCATCATGTCTTCATCGGGAACTCCGAAGGACAACTCCTGCAAGGATGTTGGCAACTTGTACATGGAGGAGCTGAGGATGCACCCAAAGGAGTTGATGCTCGTCGAGGGAAAATTGCAGATCAAAGATGTTCAGGGTCCCAAAGGAGAAGGAAGCTTGGAAGACAAGATGGAGAAGCTAGAACAAGAGGTCTTCAATTACAAGAAGATGGCCGAGCGTGAAGTGGATATCTTTCACAAGATTGTGTCTGAACTCATTGCCGAACACGAGAAGGAAACCGCAAAGCTATGGGGCGACATCCTCTCACTTCACGACACCACCAACAAACTCCAAGCTCAACTCTATGACATTCATAATCAGAACTGTGAGTATGAAAACAGGTTTAAACATATAAGCCGTGCTGCTAGTTTCAGGATTCCCGAGACCAAGATGTCATTTGTCGATGGAGAGCCTCTATCTTGGAAGTCTGAAGACGGGAATTCATCACCACCATCGCCAAAGGAGTAATTCATCATCGGTATTGGCATCCCCTTGGTTTGTTCCAAGCTTGGGGGAGTGCCGCGGTATCACATTATCATTACCTTTTACTTTTTACTATCAAGTAGTGTCATATCATGAGTAGGGAAGTTATCGTATGAGATGGGTTGCAGTGTGGAAGTATCTCTCCTTTAGTTTGTCTATGTATCCCTTGGTGTGAGTTATCGTTATGGAATATTAATGAGAAGTCTTATCATTTACATATTGCACACCTTATTTTAGTTTGCAATTTCTACTATATGATTGATCTTGATTTTAGTATTGGTACCACTTTGGGAGCATTGAGTTAATCTATTTGGTTTTGGCAAACTTAGCAATGGTCAATAGCAACAACACTTTGAGTTTAAGAAGAATAGAGGAAATAAATGTAGAAGATATTATTATCTTTCTTATCAGTTCTTAGCTTAATATTCTAGAGTTAAAACTGTTTGTGCTTACAAGTAAGATGCATGATTGTTTCTATCACATGTATATTTGTTTGTTTCCCTCAACTCCTATGCTTGCTATTTAACCTTGCTAGCCAAAGACCTGTACTGAGAGGGAATACTTCTCGTGCATCCAAACCTGAACCCAAACCTATGCCATTTGTGTCCACCATATCTACCTACTCGCATGGTATTTTCTGCCATTCCAAGTAAATACTTTATGTGCTACCTTTAAACAATTCAAAACTTATTACTTCTTATTTGTGTCAATGTTTTATAGCTCATGAGGAAGTATGTGGTGTTTTATCTTTCAGTCTTGTTAGGCAGCCTCCACTAAAGGACTAGTGGCTTCATCCACTTATCCTATAATTTTGCAATAAGAGCCGGCAACGGGGTTCCCAGCCCCAATTAATTAACTTTCATTAATAATTCTCTTCACATGTTTTGCCCCGATTCATCAGTAAGCAACTTAATTTTGCAATAGACACTCCTCCATGGTATGAGATTGTTGGAAGGCACCCGAGGATTCGGTTAGCCATGGCTTGTGTAAGCAAAGGTTGGGGGAGTGTCACCCTTAAATAAACTAAAGTACATGTGTAAACAAAAGAGAAGAGGGATGATCTACCTTGCTGGTAGAGATAACGTCCTTCATGGGAGCCGCTCTTTGGAGGTCTGTTTGGCAAGGGGGTTAGAGTACCCGCTACCAGTCGTTGACAACAACAAACACCTCTCAAAACTTTACTTTTATTCTCTTTATATGATTTCAAAAATGAAAAAGCTCTAGCACATGATTTAATCTCTGCTTCCCCTCGCGAAGGGCCTCGTCTTTTACTTTATGTTGAGTCAGTAAACCTATTTCCCTCCATCTCAAGCAAGCATTTGAGTTGTTGTGATCAAACTATTATATTGTGATTTGTTTCATCATGTCTTTTCTCTTTCTTGTTTAGTACAAGTTTTACCTTGAATGAATATAACTTTGAAAGTCATCAATGATTAATATGATTGAGTATGCAAGTTTACCATAAGCCTTAATATGAGAGCGCTGCTCAATAGATGAATATAATTTGTTAAATGTTCTCTGACCAAGAACAAAGTTTGCCATCACCAATTATGATTTCTTATGCACCTTTATTTGTGATTACCTTATACTTGTTTCAAGTTGAGTTATATGAGGAAGTTGCTTACTATAATGTCTTGTGTGAATGAATATGATGCTTCTTGTCCGTATTTTATTTATCGACTCTTCACTCCATAAACATGTGGACCTGTTTACAGAGTTCAGTTTCGCTTGGGGACAAGCGAAGTTGTAAGCTTGGGGGGAGTTGATACGTCCAATTTGCATCACTATTTTATATCATAATTTGCTGTTATTCATTGATATATTTCATATTGGGACACAATACTTATGTTATTTCATCTATTTTGCATGTTTCATGATTATTTGGAGATCGAGCACCGGAGCCGGGATTCTCGCTGGAAAAAGCACCGTCAGGATGCAATATTTCGGAAGATCAACTGTGGAAGGAAGTTTTACGGAAAATCCTATTTTTCCGGATGACGGAGGAAGCCGAAGGGGGAGCCAGCTGGACCCGGGGTGGGCCCACACCATAGGGTGGCGCGGCCCATGGCTCCGGCCGCGCCACCATGTGGTGTGGAGCCCCCTCGGCCTCTTTCGCCTCCTTTTCTTCGCGAAACCCTTCGTCCCGAAGACCGAAGCCACGGAGGAATCCTCACGAAGGGTTACAGCCGCCTCTCGCGGGGCGGAGAACACCAGAGAGAAAGGAGCTCTCCGGCGGGCAGGAATCCGCCGGGGAAATTCCCTCCCGGAGGGGGAAATCGACGCCATCGTCACCGCCATCGAGCTGGACATCATCTCCATCACCATCATCATCATCTCCACCATCATCACCGCCATCTCCACCGCTGGACATCATCACCGCTGTAGCAATTTGGGTTTGATCTTGATTGTTTGATAGGGGAAACTCTCCCGGATCGATTTCTACTTGTTGTTGATGCTATTGAGTGAAACCATTGAACCAAGGTCTATGTTCAGATTGTTATTCATCATCATATCACCTCTGATCATGTTCCATATGATGTCTCGTGAGTAGTTCGTTTAGTTCTTGAGGACATGGGTGAAGTCTAATTGTTAGTAGTGAACTATGGTTGAGTAATATTCAATGATTATGATATTTAAGTTGTGGTGTTATTCTTCTAGTGGTGTCGTGTGAACGTCGACTACACGACACTTCACCATTTATGGGCCTAGGGGAATGCATCTTGTACTCGTTTGCCAATTGCGGGGTTGCCGGAGTGACAGAAACCTAAACCCCGTTGGTATATCGATGCGGGAGGGATCGCAGGATCTCGGAGTTTAAGGTCGTGGTTAGATTTATCTTAATTACTTTCTTGTAGTTGCGGATGCTTGCAAGGGGTATAATCACAAGTATGTATTAGTCCTAGGAAGGGCGGTACATTAGCATAGGTTCACCCACACAACACTTATCAAAACAATGAAGATTAATCAACTCGTATGTAGCGAAAGCACTAGACTAAAATCCCGTGTGTCCTCGAGAACGTTTGGTCATTATAAGTAAACAAACCGGCTTGTCCTTTGTGCTAAAAAGGATTGGGCCACTCGCTGCAATTATTTCTCTCGCATTTTACTTACTCGTACTTTATTCATCTGTTACATCAAAACCCCTTGAATACTTGTCTGTGAGCATTTACAGTGAATCCTTCATCAAAACTGCCTGTCAACACCTTCTGCTCCTCGTTAGGATCGACATTCTTACTTATCGAAGATACTACGATACACCCCCTATACTTGTGGGTCATCACCCAACCCACCTTCCTCCACCGGCCCATACCCCTTCGCCATCTTTTCTTCCCTTGTCGTCTTCCTTCCTCACCGAGCACGCAGGAGACGTGCTCCTCTCTGTGGTCCTTCCCCTCAACCACAACAACCACCCTGCTCCCTCCTTTTTAATCCCCACCACTAGGTCTTGCAAACCCTAGCCTCCCTTGCTCCTCCCCTTACTCGCGCCGCCATCCTCTCCACCCTCCATGTTCCTCCTCTTCACGTACAGAGAGAGCCCCAAAACGTCTGCCTTCACCTCGCCATGGCGCCGGAGCTACAGACCTCCCCTCGCCGAGCCGAGACCACCAGAAGATCCGCCTCGTCGTCCTCTCAATCCTCATGCAAGGAATCGAGCCGGGATCGCTTCAATCAACGGCAAGCTCGCCGATTCCCCACTCTGGCCGCCATACTCCGGCGCCGATTCCGGCCACCTCCGTGCTTCCCCGTCGTTTCCGGGCATGGATTCATGATCCTGGTAACTCCCTCTTCACCCTGGACCTCAAGCCCCTCTCAATTTCGTTCTATGCGAGCCTACCGGCGTTGACCGCCGTCGTCCTTAACAGGTGCTCGTCGCTGGGCCATCTCCGACGACCCCTTGGTCCTTGGAGCCCCTCGGCGGTTTCCCGGGCTGGTCCTCGTCGAACGCGACCTCTCCCGCGAACCGCCTCCCTCCCCATCATCGGATCCGTGGTCGACTTGGCTCAGCCATGGCGTTTTGTCCCGGACCTCCGCCTTGTACTGGTTCAAAATGGTCGCGCGTCTCCTTCTAATCAAAAACCGAGTGTCTATCTCAATGGTTTGACCCTTAATCTTGATCCCGTGAAGCCTAAGTTCAAATCCTACTTCGTCAATTAAGCAGCACCTTTTTGTTGTTGTTTTCTTCAGATCCGTGGATGGGCCTTGGCCCAGGTTCCCCTCCCGGCGTCAGTCCTCTATCCTGCGCCAGCAGCAGCCCAGATCCGGCCCATTCGTTTCTGTTTTGTTTTTGCAGGAATTGTGTAATCTTGCAAAAATCATATCTTCCAAAATATAACTCGAAATGAAAAGTGTTGTATATGAAATTTGATCAGAAAAATATGCTGAACATGAATATGCCATCCATTAATTTGTTTGCATATCGCATCATGTCGAGCCGTGATAGTTTGTGCATGTTCACCTCACATATATGCGGAGTATTTCGGATATCCAACTAGGATTTCCCGCTCCGTTTAATATTGAAGTAGCGCACCATTGCCATGTCTATGTCATGCTAATCAACACTTAACTTTGTCGGTAGAAAATGCAACTCCAATCTAAATTGTTTGTCCGGGGTTCCGATCCCGCTTAATATGAATAAGTTGCATCGCCGCATCATGTTTGCCATGTCATACATGCATACCATATCATGAGCATGCCGATTCTTCTCCGTAGTAGTAAGACTTGCATCCGTTGTTTGTTGTAGCATTTGCTTCTTCCCGGATAGGATCACTAAGTGATGATGTGAGATACGACAAGTTCTCCGACAAGTTCTTCGACGGCTTTTCACAGGCGAGCCCACCTCCTTCACCTATTTTATATTTTGCTCTCCCTCTCACTGCTATCCTTATGTTGCGATTCTTTATCGAGTCACGTGTCCTATTCCACTTGTTTACCATAATAATCCTATATGTATCATTCCTTACCCATAGCCGTTGCTTGATGTTTGAGCCTTGCGAGTCGTAGGCGTGTTTAGTCTCTTTGTTTATCTCGATCCGTTATCGGGATATGTTGGGTTGTTGGGAGGTTATCACATGCTATATCAATTGTTGGAGATACACATGCTTTACTTATTTGTTAACAACTAAAATTGTAAGCAGAGGCATCTGTGAGCCCCTTTGCGAAAGCATCGGAACTTTGACTTGCTAATGTCCCCTAGGATCCGAGTTCTTGTTATCTGTTCCGAGATTGAGCGCTCTACCCATACGTGGGGGAATGGGACCCCCATCACCCACTACCTTTCCTCGAGTTTGTTTATTGGGAGCCACAACCTTGGTTTTATTTGCTCATATGCACGATGCACGATTTACTTCCTGTTGCCTTCGGGTGTTTATATTCTGTTCTGTAATCATCTCGTGGAACGATTAGCGACAGCAGGTTGTTCACACTTAGCTTAGCCGTTGGCACAAACCTCTGGGTCCGTACCGGAGTACGGCCGAACTTCGTCACGGGTAGCTTAGTTGGGTGGCTCCCCTTAAACTTTCTCTTGCATTGGGAACGGTCTTGTTGTGAGACTCCACCTGTAGTAAGTGGGTTCGAGCATGCGTATGGTTACATTTGGGCAACCCCTGCAGGGTGTACATCTTATCGATAAGCCGTGTCCGCGGTTATGGACGACTTGGAATTGTATAGCTTGATCATAGAACAACTTACACCTTATTTCTTGTTGCTAATAATTTGCTAATAAAACCTTTTCAAAAAGTGTGTGTGCCTTTGCCAGTACCTCTTTGCGAAGGGGGATCGCATCGGTTGTGTTATGTTTGCAGAGTATAGAACTGTTACCTTGTGCGCTCTCTTATCTTCTCTGAGTAGACGGATGTTGTAGTGTGTCTCTATTGGATAGTAGCTTTGCTGCCGCTAAACTCCACATATAGCCGGGTGAAGTTTATACGGTCCACCAGCGAGCATAGCTGGTCTTGTCTCGCAAGTACGTGCCAATGGTACTTACCCTCGCCTTCCTTTCTTTTTGTCTCCTCCCCCTTTTGTCGGCAACCGATGGCCCGACTTTGACAGGTACGAGATGACGACGTTAGCAAGGTTACCCTTTCGGCTTGGCCTGGGCAGGGTTATGGATGCCGCTGGTTATCTTCAGGACTCTTAGTCCAAATTGTATCTTGTCTGTACTCGGACGTATTTGATCTTCTCTATGATTTGGATCTTTGTATTGCATATTTGTATCTTGACTCGTTGGAGTCGTTGTTGTAATATATGTTTCTTGTGGGCTCTATTGTAATCCTGTTGTAATGTTACCGCTCGTGTTAATTCCTCTGGCATCACGTGTGTGATTCGTCGCGCACGTCGTGTCGGAGGGCGTCTCTGGATCGATATCGTGCGGATTTCGGCGGGATCGCTGGAATCCTCATGGTACCGGTTTCGGGGCGTCACACCGCATCATATGGTATCTAAGCAAAGGTTGCCACGGATTTGACCCTCCGATTCCACCAATTTCGCCCAAAAATTTCCCCAAAAAATTTTCCCCAAAAAATAGCTCGAATTTGGATCTCTGGATTTGTTGAGTTGTTTGTGGTTTTGGTCCACAGATCTTGTGTCTTTGGTGTTGATCTATCATCCCTCCAATTTTCAGCCGTCACTTTCACCGTTTTCCCCCTCAAATCCGTCGATTTTTGTCCCAGTTTCCGCTCGTGTTCGTGCAGTTCGTCGGCCAGATCCAGATCTGAAACTTTTGGTATTTCCGGAACTTCCGGCGTCAGGCAGCGAAACTTCCGCCCAGGCCAGAAAATCTTCTTCTTCCCGATCTGGTCAACATCTCCTCGGCGCTGCCCGCCTGGCCCACCACCGCGCGCCCCGCACGCATCCGCTCCACGCCACCAACCGCCTCGCTCCGATCGCGCACGCCATCCATGGCCGGCCCCGAGCCCGGCAGCTCCCCGGGCCACGCACTCCCGCCTGGCCATGAAGCACCACCACCACCCACCCCCGCGCGCCCGGCCTCCGCCTCGATCAGCCGCGCGCCTCGCTCCCCATCGAACAACCACAGCTCGCCCCGCACGCACGCCATCTACCGCCGCCGAGGCCCACCTCGCGAGGCCCGCTCCCATCGCTGCCGCTCGCCCCGCACAGCAACGCATCGCCCCAGGCTCCCGCTCCACCACCTCCGCACGATCTCCACCCCGCGCAGCTCAGCTCCACGCCCACGCACGGCAGCGCCGCACCACCAAGCCGTCCGCTCACGCGCTGCCAGCCCAGCACACCGCTCCACCGCTGCTCGCCTTGGCCCATGGCCTACATCGCCCGCGCGCACGCCTGCCTCCAAGCTCGACAGCACCAGCTGCAATAGCGCACCACAACCGCCGCCAGGGCCTCACCTGCCACGATCCGCCCCCAGTTCAATTCGATTCCTGCAGAAAAATCGTCTCAGAAAAAATTCCACGACCGGAACTTCCGACCAAAGTCACCGGTACATCCGCTCGGCCGGTAGTTCCGCCCAACATCCGCCTAAGTTCCGAAATTGCATATTTTGCTCACAGTAGCCCCTGGACAGGTTTCGCGTTATTTCCGGAACTTAACCGGAACAAGACCGGAAGTTCCGGCCCGGCGCCAATTTTTGACTCAAGTTTCAGCAACTTTTAACTCCCCTTTTTCCCCAAATTTTGACAACTTTCCGGAGACCGTTTGACTCCAAATTTTAACAACAATCTCCATATACTCCACATAGTCCACCTCTAATTTTTGACGATTTTTTTAGCCTAACTTTTGACCGCTCGTTTTGACCCAACTTTTCGGGGATTGACTTAATTTGCTCGATTTCCGATTTGGAGTGCATTGGTTGTCTATTCCACTTACGCGCCTACACCAACACCGCGTCGACACCTTTGACACCCCGGATTCCGGAGCAACTTCGACACCATCATCGACACCACCTCGATCATCGCAAGTTCGTGTGCTTGACACCGCCTAACATCAATAGGTATAACTTGCCTCACCCCTTGTAGCCCCGTTTCTTTCTTTGTGTACCTATCCCATTGAGAGTGGCTTTCCGAGTGTTGCGAAGCATTGCACAAGTGTCACGACCGTGAGAGGGTGTGTGTGCGTTGTGTTGAGCAAAGCTCCGAAGCAAGCTCGGTGAGAAAGATACACAAAAGAAGAAAAAGCGTGACATAGAGAAAAATAAAGCTTCTAATCATAGAAAAAAAAAGTGAAAAAAAAGAGAAAAAGAAAAAGAAATAGAAAAAAGAGTGTGTGTCCACCGATAGAAAGGAGTGCAAAGCTTGTAAGCACTAAGAGAGAAAAGAGAAGAGTGACATTTTGTGCAAATCTTGTTGCTTCTCTCATATGCAACCGAGCTACGGTCTCTCTTGTGTTGGCGCGACACCGATCTTATAGTCTTCGTTAGGACCATCTTTTTTTCTTGCTCACATCCTTGGTCGCGCTAACCCCATTGTTCTTCCTTGTGTGTGTTTCCGTGTTTCCTTGACATAGATCACCGCTTTTGACATTTGACTTTGGATCTTACCCACATTTGACAATAGACATTTTTTTTGGTTCTTTTCGTTTGCTATCCACTCCCGCACCTACCACCATATAGAGTTCTTAGCCTTTTGCGTGTGCTTTGAGTGCGTGTGTGAGTACATATCGGTTATTCTCTAACTTGAACCATTTTCTCGATTTTGTTGCTAGTTTTGACCTTTTGGTAGTTCTCCTTCCACCATACATACACCTTGAGAGCCACCCAAAATGACACCACAAGAACAAGCCGAGATGAGAGCCTACTTTGCCAACTTAGATGATCAAATAGCCAAGATGACCAGCCAAGATAAAGCCGAGTGCAAATCCTACTTCAAACACCTTGAGAGCAAGAGTGACACACCACATGAGTTGAGTGAGGACGCTTTGATTTTTAACACATTAACCTCTACTCCTCTTGTGTTGTCTTCCTCTTTGCTAGGTTGCTCCGGACATCGACGACGCCATTGCCATGGAGATGAGGGACTCCACTATATGTGAGATGAGCGACTCCACTATATGTGAGATGAGCGACTCCACTATATGTGAGATGCGCGACTCCACTTTATGTGAGATGAGTGAATCCACTATACATGAGCTTGAGTGCCTCCAGCTTGAGGATATGAGTGATACACCGAGTGAGATGAGAGTGGTAGTTGATAGGTCATGTGAGGCCATTTCGAATTCTAACAACTTACCCTCTACCTCTAGTGTGTTTCCTCATGTCTCATTAGGTCCCATGGATGACGAGTTCCCGATCATGGAGAAGATGTACATGGTGCATGAAGATGATGCTATCACACCATGCTTGATTGAAGATGAACATGGAGGCCATATGGAGCCTACCACTTCCACAACACCTACCTCATATGAGCGGGACTACAAAGGTACCTATATGGGTGTTGATGATGCCATGATCCCACTAGTGGACATGATGACTTATGAATGCATGCATGATCTTGATGATACAATTGCTATGTCATATGCTTCTTTCATTTTCCCATGTGATGCTTTGCTTGATAACAATGTTGATCAAGTGGAATTAGTTGCTTGTGACAATATGGTCATGCCATGCTATGAGAGTTTTACTTTCTCTCCTATTTCTTGCAATATGTCGAACAATTGCTCTTTCCCATGTATTGCTTGCAATGATAATGATAATGATGCTTGTGTTGTGACAACCTTGCCGAACAATTGCTCTTTCCATAGGTTTGTCGACAACAATGATAACATGTTGAACATGGCTTACAATACTCTCCCATTAGTGCAACCAAAATGTTGAATACTTTCTCTTTCCAATGCTTGGTTTGCAATGATGTTAATATGCTTGTAAATGAGATTGCCCCCATAGCTCTCTCAAATTTTGGAGACTTTGCATATATCCATGTTGAGCATGTTCCCATGTTTACACCGCATATTCACCATATCTATTATGATGCTTTGCTTAACGCTAATGGTGATGTGCAAAAGAAATGGACCATCATGATGGATGATGTGTTCATATACCATGCACACACGTTCTTTGCTTTGCCTATTGTGTGTGTAGGTACAAGAATGCCAATGTCAACCTCGATTGAGCACGAGTTGACAAAGAGAGCTCTAGAGAGCATAATACAAGTGAGTTCAAGATCGAACCCGGCTCTAATACCTTTCCCATGCTTTGCATTGAACATGCCGAACAATTTCTCTTTCTTATGGTTCTTTTGCAAGCATGATGATGTGTTTCTTACCATTGGTGTTGCCTCAAACAAGTTGACCAATTTCTCTTTCATGTGGTGTGTTGGCACGCACGGTTGTGCAAATTTTTGCTTGGTGAACTTTTTGGATGATATGTCTTGTGTTGCACCAAATATGAGGACCAATTTCTCTTTCCAATGGTTTGTGTGCACACATGTTGATAATATTTTGGACACTTCCTCTTATGCGTTTTGGCCAAATTCTCCACTTATTGCTTCAAGGATGTTGAACAATTTCTCTTTCCGATGCCTTGAGTGCAATAATGCACATGAGTTTCTACATGAGATGGACATCATAGTCGTCTCACAATTTGGAGTTTTTGTGTTTCCGTATTTGGAAGATGTTGAAATGGACTTCTTACACATTGACCTTGCACATGCATTATTCTTCATAAATTTGTGTTGTGCTAACAGTGTTGTGAACATGAAAGGACATGTCATCGATGATGTGCTCCAATATCACACACAAACATACTTTGCTTGGTCGTTGTTGTGTGAAGGTACAAGTGACTTGTGGATGAGCGTCAACGAATGGGTTCAACCCAACACTTCGACTACAAAAGATCTCTCCATGAGAGCACACCGGCATCTTGCTAAGGTGACCTCCTTCTACTTACGCTCTCTTGCTAAACCTGTGGAACATTGGCTATGCTTTGAGTGTTGTTTGGCTTTTCTTGTGCTATTGATAGGGCTCTTGACAAGTGAAGCAACATTCAAGCGTTCGTGTCATCTACCTCCTCTACACGTTCATGATGAGTTATCGTCGAGGACGACTCTTTTTCAAGTGGGGGGAGATGATACGGGGCGACCTTCGGTCTTCACCGCATCATGTGCTTCATCGCCAAGACTGCACGCAAAGGTGAATCTTCTCCTTTACGCGTGCCTCGTATCGCCTATTTGGGACGATATACTACTTCATACTCCGTCATATCTTGATGATAGGAACTCGACGACAAGTACGGAGGGAAGAGAGGATGCCATGGAGACCCGAGGACGCAAGGCCGATGTCACGGAAGCATGGAAGAGAAGGAGAAAGAGGAGCTGGACGCTCCAGGTCGGAACTTCCACCCACCAGCGCCGGAACTTCCGCCCAGATTCCATCCAAGACTGAAGATGCTCGCACTAAAGAGCTGCGACCGGAACTTCCGCCCCTCGTGGCCGGAACTTCCGCCCCCGACCGGAACTTCCGCCCCTTAGGACCGGAACTTCCGCCCTATCGAACCTCAGCCAGATCTCAGCCCCTTTTGGCTTGTAACTTACCCCTTCGGCCCCCTACCTATAAATAGGAACCTACCCCCACCTTCATGAGGGAGAGATGATGTTTAGATGAATTGGCTTATGCCTCTATTATCCTTTTGTGGATTTGGGAAACCCCCACCTTAGATGATCCATCTATTGTATCCCTCCATATCCGGATCTTTTTCCATTCTAGTAATTCTATCAATTGAGAATCTCTTGCTTTGCAACTCTATTCTTAGTTGGTCTTTTACTCTTTGGGAATTATATTTGGATTTGTCGATCTTTTGCAAGAGATTCTACCTTTGGTCTTTCTCTCACGATTCTATCGGTTGGTGGTTCGGGCCAACGAGGATAACCGATTGTGTGTGTTCGTGTGTTTGTATCGAGTTCTTCGCGTTCATCCACTTCCCCGCGAATCCCCCTCCGCAATCACACTCACCCGGGTCAAACAGTGAAGATTGGGCACACCCTCGGGCTTAGCCCGCATCAGGTTAGGGTTTAGGGTTTAGTTTTAGGGTGTTTAGGGTGTTTAGGGATTAGGGATTAGGGTTTTAGGGTTTTATGGTTTAAGGTTTAGGGATCATCGATCAAGTCCGCACACACATTATTAGAGGCACCCGCGCCTTTGCGCATAAAGTGCATGCGTATATATGTGTGTTTTAATTTTGGCCACCAACGATATATAGATCGAGAGAGAGAGAGATTGAAATCCCCAAGAATATGTTCAAACATATATTAAAATATATGCACAAATTATATGCAAGGTATGCCATGTATGCACACTAATTATATATATATATATTATGAGGCAACTTAATCAAATGTGTTTTCATTCGAGTGAACTTGTCAAAATTCAAGTTAATTAATTTATCAGCGCTAATTAGTTGGTCGCCTGCTTGATGCGCAATTAAGTGTCGTTGGCCTATATATGTAGGGTTTAATTAGGGTTTAGGGTTTAGGGTTAGCTAGGGGTTAGGGTTAGGGTTAGGCTTAGGGTTAGGGTTAGGGTTTAGGGTTTAGTGTTTAGGGTTTAGGGTTTAGTGTTTAGGGTTTAGGGTTTAGGGTTTAGTGTTTAGGGTTTAGTGTTTAGGGTGTTTAGGGATTAGGGATTAGGGTTTTAGGGTTTTATGGTTTAAGGTTTAGGGATCATCGATCGAGTGCGCACACACATTATTAGAGGCACCCGCGCCTTTGCGCATAAAGTGCATGCGTATATATGTGTGTTTTTGGCCACCAACGATATATAGATCGAGAGAGAGAGATTCAAATCCCCAAGAATATGTTCAAATATATATTAAAATATATGCACGAATGATATGCAAGGTATGCCATGCATGCACACTAATTATATATATATATATATATATATATATATATATTATGAGGCAACTTAATCAAATGTACGTGTTTTCATTCGAGAGAACTTGTCAAAATTCAAGTTAATTAATTTATCAGCGCTAATTAGTCGGTCGCCTGCTTGATGCGCAATTAAGTGTCGTTGGTCTATATATGTAGGGTTTAATTAGGGTTTAGGGTTTAGGGTTAGCTAGGGGTTAGGGTTAGGGTTAGGGTTTAGGGCCTAGGGCTTAGGGTTTTGTGTTTAGGGTTTAGTGTTTAGGGTTTTGTGTTTAGGGTTTAGGGTTTAGTGTTTAGGGTTTAGGGTTTAGGGTGTTTAGGGTGTTTAGGGATTAGGGATTAGGGATTAGGGAATAGGGATTAGGGATTAGGGTTTCAGGGTTTTATGGTTTAAGGTTTAGGGTCATCGATCGAGTGCGCGCACACATTATTAGAGGCACCCAGGCCTTTGCGCATAAAGTGCATGCGTATATATGTGTGTGTTTTGGCCACCAACGATATATAGATCGAGAGAGAGAGAGATTGAAATCCCCAAGAATATGTTCAAATATATATTAAAATATATGCACGAATGATATGCAAGGTATGCCATGCATGCACACTAATTATATAAATATAATGAGGCAACTTAATCAAATGAGTTTTCATTCGAGAGAACTAGCTTGTCAAAATTCAAGTTAATTAATTTATCAGCGCTAATTAGTTGGCCGCCTGCTTGATGCACAATTAAGTGTCGTTGGCCTATATATGTAGGGATTAATTAGGGTTTAGGGTTAGCTAGGGGTTAGGGTTAGGGTTAGGGTTAGGGTTTAGGGTCTATGGTTTAGGGTTTAGTGTTTAGGGTTTAGGGTTTAGTGTTTAGGGTTAAGGGTTTAGGGTTTAGTGTTTAGGGTTTAGGGTTTTGTGTTTAGGGTTTAGGGTTTGGTGTTTAGGGTGTTTAGGGTGTTTAGGGATTAGGGATTAGGGATTAGGGTTTTAGGGTTTTATGGTTTAACGTTTAGGGATCATCGATCGAGTGCGCACACACATTATTAGAGGCACCCACGCCTTTGCGCATAAAGTACATGCGTATATATGTGTGTTTTAATTTTGGCCACCAACGATATATAGATCGAGATAGAGAGAGACTGAAATCCCCAAGAATATGTTCAAATATATATTAAAATATATGCACGAATGATATGCAAGGTATGCCATGTATGCACACTAATTATATATATTATGAGCAACTTAATCAAATGTGTTTTCATTCGAGAGAACTTGTCAAAATTCAAGTTAATTAATTTATCAGCGCTAATTAGTTGGTCGCCTACTTGATGCGCAATTAAGTGTCGTTGGCCTATATATGTAGGGTTTAATTAGGGTTTAGGGTTTAGGGTTAGCCAGGGGTTAGGATTAGGGTTAGGGTTCGGGTTTAGGGTTTAGTGTTTAGTCTTTAGGGTTTAGGGTTCAGTGTTTAGGGTTTAGGGTGTTTAGGGTTTAGTGTTTAGGGTTTAGGGTTTAGTGTTTAGGGTTTAGTGTTTTGGGTGTTTAGGGTGTTTAGGGATTAGGGATTTAATTTAATTAGAGGACCGCGAGGCACCCCTGGTCTGCAACTTGATCGATGCGCAATTAAGTGTCGTTGGCCTATATATAGGGTTTAATTAGGGTTAGCTAGGGTTAGGGTTAGGGTTAGGGTTTAGGGTTTAGGGTTTAGTTTTAGGGTGTTTAGGGTGTTTAGGGATTAGGGATTTGGGATTAGGGTTTTAGGGTTTTATGGTTTAAGGTTTAGGGATCATCGATCAAGTGCGCACACACATTATTAGAGGCACCCGCGCCTTTGCGCATAAAGTGCATGCGTATATATGTGTGTTTTAATTTTGGCCACCAACAATATATAGATCGAGAGAGAGAGAGAGATTGAAATCCCCAACCATATGTTCAAATATATATTAAAATATATGCACGAATGATATGCTAGGTATGCCATGTATGCACACTAATTATATATATATTATGAGGCAACTTAATCAAATGTGTTTTCATTCGAGTGAACTTGTCAAAATTCAAGTTAATTAATTTATCAGCGCTAATTAGTTGGTCGCCTGCTTGATGCGCAATTAAGTGTCGTTGGCCTATATATGTAGGGTTTAATTAGGGTTTAGGGTTTAGGGTTAGCCAGGGGTTAGGGTTAGGGTTAGGCTTAGGGTTAGGGTTAGGGTTTAGGGTTTAGGGTTTAGGGTTTAGTGTTTAGGGTTTAGGGTTTAGTGTTTAGGGTTTAGGGTTTAGTGTTTAGGGTTTAGGGTTTAGTGTTTAGGGTGTTTAGGGATTAGGGATTAGGGATTAGGGTTTTAGGGTTTTATGGTTTAAGGTTTGGGGATCATCGATCGAGTGCGCACACACATTATTAGAGGCACCCGCGCCTTTGCGCATAAAGTGCGTGCTTATATATGTGTGTTTTTGGCCACCAACGGTATATAGATCGAGAGAGAGAGAGATTCAAATCCCCAAGAATATGTTCAAATATATATTAAAATATATGCACGAATGATATGCAAGGTATGCCATGCATGCACACTAATTATATATATATATTATGAGGCAACTTAATCAAATGTACGTGTTTTCATTCGAGAGAACTTGTCAAAATTCAAGTTAATTAATTTATCAGCGCTAATTAGTTGGTCGCATGCTTGATGCGCAATTAAGTGTCGTTGCTCTATATATGTAGGGTTTAATTAGGGTTTAGGGTTTAGGGTTAGCTAGGGGTTAGGGTTAGGGTTAGGGTTTAGGGCCTAGGGTTTAGGGTTTAGTGTTTAGGATTTAGTGTTTAGGGTTTAGGGTTTAGGGTTTAGTGTTTAGGGTTTAGGGTTTAGGGTTTAGGGTTTAGTGTTTAGGGTTTAGGGTTTAGTGTTTAGGGTGTTTAGGGTGTTTAGGGATTAGGGATTAGGGATTAGGGTTCAGGGTTTTATGGTTTAAGGTTTAGGGATCATCGATCGAGTGCGCACACACATTATTAGAGGCACCCACGCCTTTGCGCATAAAGTGCATGCGTATATATGTGTGTTTTTTGACCACCAACGATATATAGATCGAGAGAGAGAGATTGAAATCCCCAAGAATATGTTCAAATATATATTAAAATATATGCACGAATGATATGCAAGGTATGCCATGCATGCACACTAATTATATAAATATTATGAGGCAACTTTATCAAATGTGTTTTCATTCGAGAGAACTAGCTTGTCAAAATTCAAGTTAATTAATTTATCAGCGCTAATTAGTTGGCCGCCTGCTTGATGCACAATTAAGTGTCGTTGGCCTATATATGTAGGGTTTAATTAGGGTTTAGGGTTAGCTAGGGGTTAGGATTAGGGTTAGGGTTTAGGGTCTATGGTTTAGGGTTTAGTGTTTAGGGTTTAGGGTTTAGTGTTTAGGGTTTAGGGTTTAGTGTTTAGGGTTAAGGGTTTAAGGTTTAGAGTTTAGGGTTTAGGGTTTAGGGTTTAGTGTTTAGGGTTTAGGGTTTAATGTTTAGGGTGTTTAGGGTGTTTAGGGATTAGGGATTATGGTTTTAGGGTTTTATGGTTTAAGGTTTAGGGATCATCGATCGAGTGCGCACACACATTATTAGAGGCACCCACGCCTTTGCGCATAAAGTACATGCGTATATATGTGTGTTTTAATTTTTGCCACCAACGATATATAGATCGAGAGAGAGAGAGACTGAAATCCCCAAGAATATGTTCAAATATATATTAAAATATATGCGCGAGTGATATGCAAGGTATGCCATGTATGCACACTAATTATATATATTATGAGCAACTTAATCAAATGTGTTTTCATTCGAGAGAACTTGTCAAAATTCAAGTTAATTAATTTACCAACGCTAATTAGTTGGTCGCCTGCTTGATGCGCAATTAAGTGTCGTTGGCCTATATATGTAGGGTTTAATTAGGGTTTAGGGTTTAGGGTTAGCCATGGGTTAGGATTAGGGTTAGGGTTAGGGTTTAGGGTTTAGTATTTAGTCTTTAGGGTTTAGGGTTTAGTGTTTAGGGTTTAGGGTGTTTAGGGTTTAGTGTTTAGGGTTTAGGGTTTAGTGTTTAGGGTTTAGTGTTTTGGGTGTTTAGGGTGTTTAGGGATTAGGGATTAGGGTTTTAGGGTTTTATGGTTTAAGGTTTAGGGATCATCGATCGAGTGCGCACACAATGATATATAGATTTAGAGAGAGAGATTGAAATCCCCAAGAATATGTTCAAATTAATATATATTAAAATATATGCACAAATGATATGCAAGGTATGCCATGCATGCACACTAATTATATATATATATTATGAGGCAACTTAATTAATCAAATGTGTTTTCATTCGAGACAACTTGTCAAAATTCAAGTTAATTAATTTATCAGCGCTAATTAGTTGGCCGCCTGCTTGATGCGCAATTAAGTGTCGTTGGCCTATATATGTAGGGTTTAATTAGGGTTTAGGGTTAGCTAGGGGTTAGGGTTAGGGTTAGGGTTTAGGGTCTAGGGTTTAGGGTTTAGTGTTTAGTGTTTAGGGTTTAGGGTTTAGGGCTTAGTGTTTAGGGTTTAGGGTTTAGTGTTTAGGGTGTTTAGGGTGTTTAGGGTTTAGGGATTAGGGATTAGGGTTTTAGGATTCTATGGTTTAAGGTTTAGGGATCATCGATCGAGTGCGCACACACATTAATAGAGGCACTCGCGCCTTTGCGCATAAAGTGCATGCGTATATATGTGTGTTTTTTGGCCACCAATGATATATATAGAGATCGAGAGAGAGAGATTGAAATCCCCAAGAATATGTTCAAATTAATATATATTTAAATATATGCACGAATGATATGCAAGTGATATGTCTCAAACGTATCCATAATTTCTTATGTTTCATGCTAGTTTTATGACAATACTCACATGTTTTATACACACTTTACATCATTTTATATGCATTTTCCGGCACTAACCTATTAACGAGATGCCGAAGCGCCGGTTCTCATTTTGTGCTGTTTTTGGTTTCAGAAATCCTACACAGAAAATATTCTCGGAATTGGACGAAATGAACGCCCAGGGTCTTATTTTTCCACGGAGCTTCCAGAAGACCGAAGGAGATACGAAGTGGGGCCACGTGGTGGCGACACACTAGGGCGGCGCGGCCAAGGAGGGGCCCGCGCCGCCCTATTGTGTGGGCCCTCGAGCACCCCCCGACTCTGCCCTTCCGCCTACTTAAACTCTCCGTCGCGAAAACCCTATTACTGAGAGCCACGATACGGAAAAAGTTCCAGAGACGCCGCCGCCGCCAATCCCATCTCGGGGGATTCAGGAGATCACCTCCGGCACCCTGCCGGAGAGGGGAATCATCACCGGAGGGCTCTACATCACCATGCCCGCCTCCGGACTGATGCGTGAGTAGTTCATCCTTGGACTATGGGTCTATAGCAGTAGCTAGATGGTTGTCTTCTCCTCATTGTGCTATCATGTTAGATCTTGTGAGCTGCCTATCATGATCAAGATCATCTATTTGTAATGCTACATGTTGTGTTTGTTGGGATCCGATGAATATTGAATACTATGTCAAGTTGATTATCAATCTATCATATATGTGTTGTTTATGTTCTTGCATGCTCTCCGTTGCTAGTAGAGGCTCTGGCCAAGTTGATACTTGTGACTCCAAGAGGGAGTATTTATGCTCGATAGTGGGTTCATGCCTCCATTGAATGCGGGACGATGACGGAAAGTTCTAAGGTTGTGGATGTGTTGTTGCCACTAGGGATAAAACATCAATGCTTGGTCTAAGGATATTTGTGTTGATTACATTACGCACCATACTTAATGCAATTGTCTCGTTGTTTGCAACTTAATACTTGGAAGGGTGCGGATGCTAACCCGAAGGTGGACTTTTTAGGCATAGATGCATGCTGGATAGCGGTCTATGTACTTTGTCGTAATGCCCTGATTAAATCTCATAGTAATCATCATGATATGTATATGCATCTCTATTTGTTAATTGCCCAACTGTAATTTGTTACCCAACATGCTATTTCTTATTGGAGAGACACCACTAGTGAACTGTGGACCTCGGTCCATTCTTTTACATCTGAAATACAATCTACTGCAACTCTGTTCTCTGTTGTTTTCTACAAGCAAACTGTTGTCTGCCAAAACTCACCGGCGAGCAGTGGTTAAGCAACACGAAGAGCCGGGAGGCCCCCACGACCGCTTAGTGGGCCCTGGCGCCTCGCGTCGTCCCGCAAAGTCCCAGCACACGTCCTGGCGGTTGCAAGGGCGTGCCACCTGACCTAGACCTGGTCAGGAAGGTGTTGGATTGCTTCGACTAGTCTCCTGCATGGTAGCCACGTAAACATTAAATATGAGTCTGATCGGCTCTCAGGTTGCCCTGTGGATCGGCTCAAAGAGCCGATCGCCCCATGGTTCACGTTGGATTTACGATGACATGGGGATCCTGCTTGATCAAAACAAAGCTAAACCAATCTACGACAGTTTAGGGTTTTAACCGCATAACCGGAACATCCTACGCGTAGCTGGGCCTAGCAGATACGAAAGATGATGGAAACTATCCCTAAAAGAGGCCTAAAAACCAACATTAAGTCAATTCCCGGAACATCCCTTGTAGGAACGGTAAAACAACACCTAACGCACTACCGGATCATCCAACCCCAGCATAAGGCCTAATCATGTAGATATTAAACTAATCCTTGAGACAAGGAGCAACTATAACAGATTGGATCTACTAAGTAACGAACAAGCAAGATGCTGCCCTTACACCTAGCCAAAACATCTACGATAAATAGTGCTACTCGCCATCAACAACGCTTCAGCACGAGTAACACAAGGTAATCGAATAAACGTGTACTGCCTAGATCGCAAGATGCGATCTAGGCAGCATGATGCTTACCCGGAAGAAACCCTCGAAATAAGGGGTGGCGATGCGCCTGGTTTGTGTTTGTTGTGAACGTGATTGTCCTCCTTTCTCAATAACCCTAGGTACATATTTATAGTCCAAGGGACTTTCTAATTCGGAAGTACACCTGACCGTGTACGAGCCAAACTCTATCTTTTACTTCTAACCGACACGATCTAATATTATTTACAGATACACGGGCACGCTGGCCCAAATTCTAGCCCCGGGGCCGATTCAGAAACTCCTCTTAGATGTAAATCTTCCAAGCCCATCTTCATCACGGCCCAACACCAATGCGGTCAAATTCTGGCGATAACACATGCCCCCCTGGTTTTGGCAATAGTAATTCCAAAACCACTCTGTTTTTCCTTTTCTTCGTCGTGTCAAATCGGGGCAGAACAGAACCGCCACGGTATCCCTTCATCATGATGCCTTGCCTTCTCAACTTCTCCGCACGATTTGACGGTTTTGGCACCACGTCCTCGGGAACCGTTGCAGCATTGAATCCTCTCCACTATATCGCCTCTATTTTAACCGCATCTTGCAGTTCACTTCTTCATCCCCTTCGCATTAGCACTCCAAAAGCCCTCCTCTCGCCACCATGTCTTCTTCCTCCTCTCGCCTCGTTGGGTCTTTCCCTCCGGTCCTCCCCTCCCGTGAGCCGACGCCGGAGTGGGACCCGGAGGAGGCCCACGAGGCCCACATTCGTCGCGCCATAGAAGACGGAGACGAGTCCAGCCACGACTTCTCCGTCTGGTCTGAGGACGACAAGTCCTCGACCGACGGGGAGAGTGACATCCGCTTCCTCGCCGACGGGGAATCGGAGGAGGAGAGCGATGACGATCGCTTCTCCTGGGACGACTTCACCTCCTCCGAGGAGGAGAAGGAGGAGGAGGAGGAGGAGGAGGACGACACCTCCTCCGATGAGCCGCCGGCCAAGCGCTTCTGCCCCTGGCCGGGGAACCTCAGCGACTTCGACGAGCCGGCGACGACGGCTGACGAGGAGGACGAGGACAACGAGGGCCCTGCCGGCGGCCGCGGCAGCAGCGACGACGAGCCAGCCGGGAGTAGCGCCGACGGCGGCGACGACGGCGACGACGAGGGCAGCGACGGCCCATAGATAGGATCCTTAGCATAGGATCAGTAGTAGTAGATGGGGCAATGTATCCCCTGGTACTTCCTTTTGAGAGCAATCAGCTCTTTATGTAAGAAATCCCGTTATCAATGAAGAATTTCCTTTAATTTGATTTTGCCGATTTCCTTTATGCGAATTTAGCCGATTTCCCCTCACACTGACTTTGCCGATTGTCAACTTGGTCAATGCTCAATGAGCCGATGGCAACGCATCGGTCCCTCACGATAACTTACGAGATAGGTCAATTTAGTCACCCCCTCAAACGGTAACCTGCAAACCTTGCTCAAATTCAGATCCCCAAATTTCCAATCGAAACAGGTCCAGACCGCAGTCGCGCGAACCCTAGATCTTGGACAAGCAAAACCAAACTCCGCAGCGAACCCAATGGCGGAATCATCCAGCGCCCACGCCACGGTCTCTGGCCTGAAGGTAATCCTTAACCGCCCCAAGTCACCTGAGCGTAATGTTAGATTTAACGGCAAAACTCCTGAATTAATGCCTGGTCTCATCATTAATTTTAGGTTTCAGACATTCTTCTGCCGCATCCTTCTCTTCCAAATTCCCTTTGCCTTGGTCCCCGTTCCACCGAAAATCCATCCAATTTGATTTTCTGCGAGGCCAATAGGATTCCCTTCGTGAACCAAAACCTGGATCTAACCTCCTGGGCCGACTGCTTACGAGCCTGGCCTAACCCTCCTGAGGACTGGGTTTCTTGGTACAATAGAGTAGCCAAAACTCACCAAGCCAAATGGGAAACCATAGGAATAGCCGATGCTCTGTCTTTGTCATTGTCTCCCCTTGAGAAACATGAAAATCTCCTGAAAACCATCGGCTACTTTTGGTCTGACGCGCTAAACTGCTTCATGTTTGGCCATGGCCCCATGACGCCAACCTTGCTGGACGTGGCCATGATCACTGGCCTAGACATTTCATCCCCAGCCCCTCTGCTTTCATGCTGCCAAAGGTGCCATTCAAACTCTCCTCTAAGGAGGAATGCACTAACTGGGGTGCCTATCTTAGACGCCACATGAAAACCAAGGGCCCTGTAACCGAGAAAGAACACACGGCCTTCTTGAACTTCTGGTTGGAGCATTTCATATTCTCGTGGTCCTTCCCTCGCTCCCACCAAGAACTATCTCTCTTTGGCCTATGAACTTGCCAAAGGCACCCAACTTGGCATTGGCATGCTCGTTTCGGGAGAAGTCTATCGATACCTCCAACCGATGTCCGTCAAACTATTCTCCCAAAAGACAGGTTAAAACGGGAGGCCCCTGGTGGTTTATTCAGTTATGGGCTCAACTGTACTTCCAGAACCACATCCCTAACTTTCCACCTTTGGCTACCTGCACCTTTCCAAACACCCACGGGAAGCCAATCCGCTGTACCAACTACGGCCAAGCCTTGTACAGTCTTCCAGGCAGCAAACTGAACCCCAAGGAAGCATCAGGATGGTTCAGAACTTTCTACCAGGGCCTGGATGACCCTCTCTTCTTTCCTTATCAGGAGTCTGAAAATTTTGAAAACCCAGTCTCCTTCAGGTTAGACAGCTTTGCCGATGACGACAGCGCACTCGGCAGTTATATTCCATCATGATCCGTCCCTGCTTCCTCCCAGTTGGCATGAGCACCTCAAACGGGATCATAAAACCTGGTTATGAATCTTACCAGCCCGGTCGTAGTAGGCCGGCAATTCGGTCTTGGGCAGGTGTCTCCTCACCTCTTTCTCCACCATCTAACCGAAAGCGGGGCTGACTTGCCCGATGTTATCACCGATCAAAGATGTTACTCCTTTTTTGATGCTCTAGTCATCCCAATCCCTCACAATCTATCCTTCATCTCTTCGACCGATGACTTTGAGATCCGGTGGACAATGTGGAAGACCCATGCCTTCGGGAGAGCCCTAGGACCGTTGCTTGAAACAACTTGACGCCGAAGCCGATACTTATGCGAACGGGTACCACTTGCTCGCAAATTTCCGTGCGATAGTTTCCGGTGATGCTTTATAAACCTGCTTTGTTTCTTTCCAGGCAACAAGACGGCCCGAGCCTGTCAATGATGACGGATCCCCCTTCAAATTCCTCCCACCAGCTCCAGTGGTTCTCTTCTGCAAGAACTCACCACCTTTTAAAAAGGTTGTGATGCAGAGCCAGCCGATTCCAATAAAATCGGCTCCCAAGAGTAAAGACTCTCCAGGGCCAGCTGCCCCCGAGCCTCAGTCAGGGCGAGAACAACAGTGAGAAAAGTAGCTGCCAGGAAAAATTTGAAGGGCAAAAACCCTGCGCCAGCTCCAGAAAGCTTAAATGTAAGCTGTCCTATACCCCATCTTGTTCCATTCATCCTTCTAGGCTTTTATAGCATGTCAGTGTCCATTAATCCTGCTCCTGCAGACCTCCACTGAAGACAATACCAGCGAGGAGACGCAGTCCAGCCGACGAGGCTCAAGCTCGGGCACCTCTGAGGACACCACCACGCAAAAACAGCCAGATGTGCCACCATCGGCTTCCAAGAAAAGGTCAGCCCCTGAACCTACTGCCCTTCAAGCTCCCATCAAAACAGGGCAAGGAAGCTTACGCACCAAGAGTCAATGCACCAAGAGGACTCGGAAAGATCAGCAAACCCCTTCCTCGAACCAAGAAGCTTCAAACGTAACGGCTCTCCAACTCCTCCTAGCTTAGTTCTTGTGCTTTGCTCCTCAGATCGGCTCACCATCTTTTTGCAGACTGATGAAACTTCCAGTGGGGATGTCGAGGAAGTTCTGATGCCCTCCACAACTCTGGAGGTAACAACCTCTAAAGGTGACATCGACCAAGTTGCCACCTTGGCCAAACCCCAGGCAGAGACGCCACAGCCGATTGTTTCGTCATCGGTTGTTCCCATGGTCATAGGAGAGGTACGCTCCCTTTGTTGGGCTTGCCTTTACCCTGATCTGCAGACTTACACTGCTTTTGTTGTTTGTCAGGGCTGTGATCTCTCAGGCTTGCTGTCGTTCGATCCTAAATTTATCGAGCCGGCCCACTCCACAACACGTGATGCACCGAGCCCCAGCGTCATCGCTGACCAACTCCAACGCCTCAAAGCTCTGCTTTCTACACCCATTGAGACATTAGTCGAAAACTCTGAGGAGGTGAAGAACATTCTTGAAGAAATCCAGCCTCACGTCCCAGTGACGCTGCAGTTGAAGCTCTGGCCAGTCGTGACGTTGTCTGCTTTCAGGTCAAGGGTGCAGTTGGCTTGTCAGAGAATCGACTTACGCCGCACCCAACTCCCGCTGAAAGCCGATATTGCAGACAAATGTCAACGGCTTAACGAGAAAAAGGCAGCTTTGGATGCCAAGACTGACACCTCTGTCAGCACTGCTGAGCTTGAGATCTTGCGAAAGGAGCTGGAGGATCTCGAAGAAAAGGTGCGGGTCACCAAAGAGCTCATCTGTGACAAGGAAGCTTCCATTGTTCGCTCCCAACGGGAAGCAGAAGACCTCAAGGCTGAACTGAAAACTGACTTGGCAGAGATACGTGCCTTGAGCAAGCAACTGGTGACAGGCAAGGATGATGACGACAAGGCCGAAATCGCAGAGGTGGATCACGTCCGTGCTGGTGCACTCCGCGCCTTAGAAATTTTCCTTCAGTAGGGCCTGCGCATGTGGCAGTTTGTGCTTGTAATTCTAGAGTCGATGGCTGTACATCGGCTGTGCTTAAAAAAATTATATTTTTTCCGACCGATCTACTTATGCATCGGCCCCCAGTATTCCAATGTCCATCATCTTCGAGGAATATATCTTGAGCTGCTGGCCATTGATGACCACTTCATACTTCGTAACCTCGTATCTTATCCGTTTAAGTGCCCCCCAGCCGATTTTTTCAAAGGGATTGAAGATATCAGCTCTTCAGGCATCCTTTCTTAGATCAATGCTGAACACAGGCAAAATGCATGTTGAGGATAATTTTGGCCGATTGCTAGAACCGGCCTACTTTTTCATCGCAATGCCCAATGAGGGTCTGCAACTTCTTGGTTTCCTACTATGGCCACGTGACATGCTCAAGATGAGATTCGTGCTTTTTATTTTTTGGGGCCGATCGCAGGGATCGGCCTTGCCACGTACACCTACTGATTTGGACTTTGCTACTCTGTCAGGCCGGTGGATAAGACCAGCCTCACCCCGTTTTTTGAAGCTTCGATGCGTTCACAACCGTCCAAACTGATTCCAGAGAGCGGCTCTTGGTCGTTTGCATCCCAAATATTCATGGCAGCTAGTGAGATCTCGATTGAGTCATCTGCCTGAACAACCTCCACTTCATCTCCATCCCATTGTATGATGCATTGGTGCATTGTGGATGGGATGCAACAGTTAGCGTGAATCCAATCCCTTCCTAGCAGGACAGCGTAATTGCTTTTGCTGTCGACGATGAAGAACGAGGTAGGTATGGTTTTTCGGCCTACGGTCAGATCTACATTCAGAACACCTTTTGCTTCTGATGCTTGGCCGTTGAAATCGCTTAACGTGACGTTGGTCTTGATCAGATCATCATTAGAGTGTCCCAAACGTCGTAGCATGGAATACGGCACTATGTTGACTGCCGCTCCTGTGTCCGCCAACATCTTGCTGACAGGCTGCCTATCGATATAACCTTTTAGGTACAGAGCTTTCAAATGCCTGTAGCTCCTCTCTCGTGGCTTCTCAAAGATCACTGGCCGTGGACCGCAGTCGAGTTGAGCCACTGATACTTCCTCGTCGTTTGGAGCACAAAACTCTGACGGGAGTATGAACACCATGTTTGTGTCAGCCGATGCCTCTGCATCGGCTTTTGTCTGTTTAGGGCGCCACACTTTCTTTGGTGGGCGCTTCTCTGACTCCAACGTTTGCGTAATTTTCACGGCCAGATCGGGCCGTGCCTTCCTCAACGTGTACAGGTACTGTGCTTCGGCTTCCTCCAGGTTTCGTAGTCGTTGCACCCTACGCTTCTGAGAATGGCTGAGTCCATCAGGGAACCACCTTGGCCGGTGGTACCTATCTTCTTCTTCATCTGACTCCTCGAAGTCTTCATCTTGAGACGACTCAGCTCGCTTGTCCTGAGGTGGGAGAGGCCCGAGACGCTTGTACACTGAAACTTCATTCGCTCCCTTCCTCTGCTGTCTACACTCCGGGCAGTTCTCGATTGTAGGCAATCGGCTCATTCCTGAGTCCCAGCAGTGTTTAAAGAAAGGACAGTTCCAATGCCTATCTATGTCTTCTTGCTCTCTTGACTTCCCTCTAGCGTGACGCTCATACCTTTCATCGTCTCTATCATATCGACGATACCTCCTGTCATCTGCATCAGACCGACGATATCTTTCGTCATCCGCATCGTAGCGCCGACGTCGGTCATACTGCTGCTCATATTTGTTAAGGAGATGCGCAGAGAGTGGTCGTTGATACCGCACGCTTCTCACTTCTTCTTCTGTCAGGTACCGTATGTTATCATGTTGGGACCGGTCGCGTGGATCGGCCTCCTCTTTCTCCTTGCCACGTGAGTGACTGCTTTCTGCTTTATCTTTGCCATGGCGGGTCCCAAACCCTGCCATGTTGACACCAAAAGAGAAACCTGGCTCGCGTCTTAGGGAGTGACCGAGATCCACCATGTTGACGCCGAGAAACGGATGTGTGTCTACTTTCATGGCAAATTGTCCGAAGATTAATCGGCCCGACTCTATCGCCATTTGAATGCGTGCGCGCAACACTTTGCGGTCGTTGGTGGCGTGGGTGAACGTGTGATGCCATTTGCGGTATGGTCTACCGTTCATCTCTTGTGACGTAGGAATTTTGTGGCCTTCGGGTAACTTCAGCATGTTTCTCCTTCGGCGACAAATCAAAAATCTGCTCGGTTTTGCTTAAATCAAAGTCAAACCCTTTTGGAGGCCCTGGTTGTTTCACCCATTTGCGGGACACGGGAACCGGCGTCCGAGTCCATTCAGCCACGGCGACTTCACGATCTTCCACAAGGTCTTCATCTTCCTCGGCGTCGACCAGGCCTATCGTGCGCTTGAACTTGTCTTGGTACAATTCTGGGTGGCGCTGTTCATACGAAGTTAGTCTCTGGACCATGTGCGCCAACGAATTGTACTCCACTTGGAACGTCAGATCCTTGAGTGGCGCTGTGTTGACGTCAGAAACCCCCTGGCGGGCAGAGACGGGCAACACCGTAGAGCCGGGAACAACTAGGGCTGCGGCTGGCCCCAGTCCCTCAGAGCGACGGCCCGCAAAGCCTCCTGGTCGCACGCGCCGATGCCAACCGCAAGGGCGTGCCACCCGACCTATACCTGGTCGGGAAGGTGTGGATGATGCCTCGCTTAGTTTCTGCGGGGCACACACGTAAACGTTAAATACGAGCCTCGATCGGCTCTCGGGTTATCACTGTGAATCGGCTCAAAGAGCCGATCCACCCATGATTCGGACGAGGTGTCCGAATATATGGTGGTCCTGCTTGATCAATGTAAAGCTAATGAGATCTACGACGATGCGGGGTTTTCACCGCATAACCGGATCATCCTACTCACGATTGGGCCTCGCGCTCGCGCACGGTGACCGTAAGCCGATCCTAGACAGGGCCTAAAAACCAACACGAGGTTGATCCCCGGAACATCCTTTCTAGGGCTAGCAAACGCCACCCTACACGCCACTGGATCCTCCAACCCTTTGTAAGGCCTAACTATTGCCGATATTAAACTAATCCTTGTAGAACAAGGAGCGATCGTAACGGATCAGATCTACTAAACTATGATCAAGCGGGGTGCCGCCCTACACCTAAGATAGGTGTAAGGGCGGCTAGACATGCAAGGGTTGCACTACGAAAGCATGTAATATGAAGAACAATGCTAACCCTAACATGTCTAAGATAACTACGTTGCTCGCCATCAAAAAGGCTTCAGTACGAGCAACGCATGAACAACGTGGGCAGGCTTGTGCTTGCCTAGATCGCAAGATGCGATCTAGGCAGCATGATGCTTACGGTAGAAACCCTCGAGACGAAGGAGTTGGCGATGCGCCGAGATTTGTTTGTGGTTGAACGTTGGTTGTTGTTTATTCCATAAACCCTAGATACATATTTATAGTCCAGGGGACTTTCTAATGTGGGCGTGCACCAAACCGTGCACGAGTAAGATTCTAACTTCCCAACTAAGATGCGATCTAATATGTTACAGATACACGGGCAAACAAGCCCAACTTGGTATAAAAGGCCGATTCACGTATTTCTTCCATGCATATTCTTCAAATCTATCTTGATGGCGGCCCACCTCTGACTCGGTCAAATTCTGGTGATAACACATGCCCCCCTGGTTTTGGAAATGACATTTCCAAAATCATTATGCCTTTCTTTCGTCGGGTCATGTCGTGGCAGAACCGTCGCAGTATCCGTCATCATGATGCCTTGCCTTCTCAACTTCTCCGCGTGACCTGGCAGTTTTTTTCTCTTTCTTTCAGGCACCACTTCCTCGGAAACTGCCGTGGCATTGAATTCCCACTATATCCCCTTTATTTAACCGTTCCGCACAGTTCAACCCTGCATATCCTTTGCATTAGCATTCCAAAAGCCGTCCTGCGCCACCATGTCCTCTTCCTCCTCTGCTTCATCGGATCTTTCCACCCAGTCCTCTTCGTCTCGCGCGCCGACGCCGGAGCCGAACCCGGCGGAGATCCATGCGGCCAACATCCGCCGCGCCATTGAGGCCGGGGAGGAGCCTAGCCATGACTTCTCCCTCTGGTCGGAGGACGACAAATCCTCGACAGACGGGGAGAGTGACCTCCGCTTCCTCGCCGATGGGGAATCGGAGAAGGAGAGCGACGACGATCGCTTCTCCTGGGACGACTTCACCACCTCCGAGGAGGTGAAGGAGGAGGAAGAGGAGGACGACGACGACGATAGCTTCCCCGACGAACCGCCGGCCAAGCGCCATTGCCCCTGGCCGGGGAACCTGAGTGACTTCGACAGCGACGACGACGACGACGACGAGGAAGATGAGGACAATGAAGGTCCTGCCGGCGGCCGCTGGAGTAGCGACGACGAGCCGGCCGGGAGCAGCGCCGACACCGGTGATGACGGCGATGATAAGGGCAGCGACGGCCCGTAGATAGGACATCTAGCATAGGACCAGTAGCAGTAGATGGGGCCATGTATCCCCTAGTACTTCCTTTTGAGAGCAACCAGCTCCTTATTGTAAGAAATCTATCAATGAAGAACTTTCCCCAATCTGATTTTGCCGATTCCTTTAGCTCATCTTAGCCGATTCCTTCTCCTTTGCCAACGCGTAGCGAGCCGATAGCAACGCATCGGTCCTTCGACACTTACCCTTCCATTCTTCAACTGATGATTCTCTTTCCGGTAGATACTGTGGGATTCCCAAGAGAGCCCTTAAATTCCTCCCACCGGTTTCAGAGATCCTTTTTAGCGAGCGCTCATTATTTTGTGAAGAAGGTTGCAACGAAGATCAGCCGATGGTACCCCAATCGGTTCCTCAATAGAGCATCTACCAGGCCTGTTGCCCCCCGAGTCTCAGCCAAGGCAAAACAGAGACGAGGATACGCCAATTGGCTGTATGGACCTGGGCTTGATTATGCCTGAGGGAGCCTTTTATGCAGAACCAACCGATTTGAGCATAAATCGGCTTCCCAGGGCAGAGAGCCTTCAAGGGGAGCTGCCCCCCGAGCTTCTTCAGTTCTTCCTGCACCTTGCCGGCTAGATCGGCTCCTTTCTTTTGGCGGATCTCATGCAATCCATCCTTGACCTGATCTGCACGTCCAGGCTGCTCCCGGCATTGTTCTTGAAGAGAGGATCTGATCCCTTAAACTACTCCATTGAGGAGTTCCTCCATTAAAAATCTCCCTTTGTGCTCCATTGACCCTCTGATCGTAACAGTTACTCCTCTTGAGTCGATGGCCATGCATCGGCTTTTATATCCTTAAGTCGATGTCTGCTGCATCGGCTGCGCTTGAAAATTTTCGAATTTTCAGAATTTTTTTTTTACGGCCGACTGGTGCATCGGCCCCCACACTCCAATACCCATCGCCAAAGGATGAGACGCTTCTATTGCATATCCTCGTGTTTTATCCACCTGGGTGCCCCCCCGAGCCGATTCTGTCAAGAGAATTGATGGTATCGGCTCTGTTGGATAACATGTCGAACCCAGACAAAATGGATGGTGAGGATAATTTTGGCCGATTGCTGGAATCGGCCTCCATGTTGCTTGTTCGATGAAGGTTTTGTAATGTCCCTTCATAAATTTTTGGGGCCGATCACAAGGATCAGCCTCGCCACGTTTGCTCATTGATGTGCTCTTGCTACTCGTTCAGGCCGGTAGATAAAACCAGCCCAATCTCTGACTTTATCATGTTGGTGCTCTTGCTGTCGCCCACCTTGAGTGCATCGTGTGATCGTGGAGCGCTAAGCTTTGTCGGAAGAACAAGCACCATGTTTGTGCCAGCCGATGTTTCATCATCGGCTTTCCTTTGCTTGGGGCGCCACTCCATTTTTCGTGGACGACCCTCTTCATCCAGGGTTCGTCGAACCTTCGCAGCCGGATCAGGCCTTGCTTTCCTCAATGTATGCAAGTATAACCTCTCGGCTTCTTCCAGGCCGCGCAATCGTTGAACCCTGCGTTTACGGGAACGGCCGAGTCCGTCAGGGCACCACCTTGGCCGGTGGTACTGTCTTCTTCTTCTCCCTCGTCTTCTGAATCTTCGAGATCTTCCAACCGAGGGGACTCAGCTCGTTTGCTCTGTGGCGGGAGAGGTCCCAAGCGCTCGAACACGGACACGTTGGCTGCCTCCTTCTTTTTCCGGTTGCATTCTGGGCAATTGCCGATTGTTGGCAATCGGCTCATTCCTGAATCCCAGCGAGTGCTCGAAGAAGGGACAATCCCGAGTGCTGTCCTCGTCGTCTTGCTCCCTTTCCTTTTCTTTGGCACAACGCTCGTGCTCCTCCTCATCGAGATTATGCCGACGATGTCTTCTGGCTTCTCTAGCCAGCCGATTTCTTTCATCATCATTGCTGGACCGTCGGCGTTGGTCGTACTGACTCACATATTTGTTGAGGAGGTGATCAGAGAGAGGTCGCTGATATCTTATGTTCTTCACTTCTCCCTCTGTGACGTAGCGCTTGCCGTCTTGGCGGAGCCGATCGCGTGGAGCGGCTTCCTCTGTATCTTTGCTATGAGAGCAGCTTCCCTCATCTCCATCCTTGCCAGCGTGGTGTCCAAGATCTACCATGTTGATATTGCACAGGAAACCCGGCTGGCACCCTGCATGGCAAGCATACTCCACCATGTTTATGGCGGGGAAGGGGTGTGTGTCGACCTTCATGGCGTATTGGTTGAAAATCAACCGTCCGTTTTCTATCGCCATTTGGATCTGCTGCCGCCACACCCTGCAGTCGTTGGTGGTGTGGGAGAACGTGTTATGCCATTTGCAGTACGGCCTTCCGTTCAGCTCTTGCACCGTGGGGAACTTGTGGCCTTCGGGTACCTTTATATGCTTCTCCGTGAGCAAAAGATCAAAAATCTGCTCCGTCTTGGTCACGTCGAAGTCGAACCCTTTTGGAGGGCCTTGTGGCTTCACCCATTTGCAGGTCACGGGGCCCGTTGCTCGAGTCCATTCCGCCACTGCTATCTCCTGATCTCCCATGGCACCTTCATCTTCGTCTTCCTCAACCAAAGTCACCACCCACTTGAATTTGTCCTGGTAAACATCTGGGTGGCGCTGTTCATATGCTGACAGCTTTTGCACCATGTGCGCTAACGAAGGGTAGTCTGCTTGGGAGGCCACGTCCTTGATTGATGATGAGAGACCCACCACCGCCAACTCGACCGCTTCTTTTTCACTTATATGAGCCGAAAAGCATCGGTTCCTAATGGTCCTGAAGCGGCTGGACGTATTCCGCCACTGTCTCCCCGCGCTTCGTCGTACTTGCGCTAGATCGGCAATCCCAACATCGGAAGCCTCCGAGTGATACCGCTCATGGAACTGCTCTTCCAACTGCTTCCAAGTCCGGATGGAGTTCGGTGGTAGCGATGTGTACCACCCGAAAGCCGATCCTGTGAGGGACTGTGCGAAGAACCTCACGCGCAACTCGTCTGACACTGAGATCGTGCCCAGCTGTGCCAAATATCGGCTCACATGCTCGATGGAGCTGGACCCATCTGATCCACTAAACTTCGTGAAGTCCGGGAGCCGATATTTGGGTGGCGGCGGGATCGGTCCGTAGCTGTTGGGGTACGGCTTGGTGTAGCCGAACGCCTTCCTTTTCGGCATCATGCCGAACCGATCTTTCAGAATTGCACAAATCTGATCCGCTGTGATGGCTGAAGGTGTCGAACCCTCGAAGATTCACCGGGGTGGCATACTTAACCAGCCATGCTTGCTTTTCTCGGTTCTAAGCCAACCTGCAGGAGCTGGGCTTTGGAGGTTTGTCGGGGTGGCGTACTCGTGGTGACCCGGCATAGCATCGCATGGTGTAGTATGCAAGTCCGATATAACACCAATGAAACACCGTTCCACTAGTATTATATCGCTCGAGTGGTACAACAGAAACATATGCGGGTCCAAGGCATGTCTATAGAATTACAACTCTGACTCTATTACATAAGATCAACACAGCCTCCTACTTTACAATGAGGTAAATCTGCAAATAAACTCCAGAAGAACGACTCGTAGTCTAATCCTGTCACGAACTCTATTTGTAGAGTATTTACCTAGCTATGGAGGCTAAGAATAGATTCTAGCTAAATAGGAGCTAAATTTAGGAAACTAGTTTCCTTCTATGGCTAAACTAGGTTTTCTTCTTGCTGGATGTGGTATCTGACTCTTCCGGCAGATTTCTGTCCCTTGAAGTAGTTGTTGACTTCTCGGTCTTCGAGTTGCACTGTAGATACTCCTTCGATGCCTCCATATCTAAGCGGGGATTTAAGAGTGGGATGAGTACGAGCGTACTCAACAAGTTCATTATAGGAAAGAGGTGTTTAATGCACTAGCTACGGCATTAGACCGAGAAAGTCTAATACCAATGCAGGTTTTCATAATCATTTCTTCAAGAGGTTGTTTTTATTCGGAAGAACTATGTCCGTCAGCCTTCACCGGTTTACTAGAACTTCATGGAGCTCCTTTCCGGCCGCGTTCGCAGCTTCCATATCCGGAACAGGGAGTGACAGTCACGATTCTTTACACTCTGCGGAGGTGTGTTGCTTTACCCATAAGAGATCTTAACCTTGGTGCCAACCGAGCTTAAGTTCTCGTCCACACTTCCTTTGGTGTGAGGCCCGGTATAAGGTCTAGCCAATCATGTTCCTCCGCTACCTCGAACACCCACCCTTTGTTGCATGCGCCGACCCTGGGTCCACGTCGGTCCCATTATTCCCGTATTTCGGGGTGGACCCCGACCACGACAACGATGCTTGGGCTCTACCATACACTCCTACGCCGGTGGCTGCAACCCATCATAGACCGCAATACCGTGGGGACTTAAAGCTTCCCCAACCTACTGCTTGTTCTTCGAACGACAAGTGTCTACGGACTGTGCCGTGGGGACTTAAGGCTTCCCCAGCCTACCGCTTGCCGCCGACAGATACAAGTGCCTACGGTAAAGCGCATCCGTTGATGAATGAGAGGTGGAAACACTTTTGACTACTCCGTCCCACTCCGGATCTTATGGTTAACACGGGTATTACGGCACAAGAATCACTGGCGACATTTGTTGTTTAATCCTAGATGGATATAAACCCGTGCAATGGAACCTCCACCATACCAACACAATCCATGGTTCCATTGCCCACCACATAGTCATATTCATAGTTATGAAAGTAGTGGTTTTGATTTTTGTGCAATAGTGATAACCATAATACTTTGCAAGTAATTTGATAAAAATACTCAAATGACATGAGCAAGTGATGAACTTGCCTTTCTTGACTCGCAAGATTATGCGGCAAGGTCTTCGATACGCAATAACTCCAAATTCTGAAATAGCATCATCGTCCGTAGGGACGATGTTCAAAAGATTGGCAAGGATGCAATAATGCATAAGTATGAGATGCAATCGCTCTAAGCGTGACCTAACCCCGATGATTTAGGATTAGTGAGTGGTAATGATTAGTTCGAGGGTGTGTTGCACTTTTAGAGTGATTCCCAAACAAGGTTCTTATTCAGGTTTGTGTTGCTTTAGAATCATAAGCAAATGGTATAATGTAAAGTAACAGTCATACACACCAAAGATTAGTAGTAGTATAGTAAGTAAAGAGCAGTTGTCAATTTTAATACTATATGGCATGGTTAATGATTACTTGTTCTATTCTTCAAAAGAATAACTTTTGAAGAACATGTTCTTTAATAAGGAACAAGTATGACAATTGGGTTTGGGGTCTGCTATAATTTATTCTCGGTTCCAGGTAGTTTTCGGGTAGGTATAAGATGGATCACAACATATTTGGATTCATCAGCAAATAGACTTGATTGGTTTTACTTAAGCATAAGCAACTTAAGCAATTAATTATGCATGGTTGCTATCATGGTTGGTTTACCATGCTTGTGCTAGGTAGCTAGGGTTTATAGGTCCTTATAAGCAGGGTTGATGAGAATTCCTTATTTTCTTCAAAAGAATAACTTTTGAAGAACATAGTTTTTAAGTAATAAGAAGTATATCAATTTGGGTTGAGGTTACTCTCTATTCTCTTCGAAAGAATAACTTTTGAAGAACATACTTCTTAAATAATAAGAAGTATAATAATTAGATTGGGGTTGTTTAGGTTTGCTATTGAATTTTCTAAGTAAAGAATGGTTGGTTCTTAGATGGAATGGTTCCTAAGTATTTCACACTAGTAGGGTTTAGTGGAGTGTGGTTAGTTAATGCAAGATAATAAGCATGGTTGCTATTTGGGTTCATCACAATGGTGTGATGCTAGGCATGGATAATTAAAGATGAGGGTTTTGGTAATGGAGACTAGGTTTTAGATTTGGTTGATCCTACTTGATCGACTAGGTTGAGTAGGTATGCATACATTACATTATTGATAATAGGACTCCTAGATTTTATGTGAACATAGCAAAGTATTAATTTGCTAATTATGGTTCTATGAATTCAAGAGGAAGTACATGATCTCATGTTATATCTAGTGTTGAGATTTTGGAAACCATTTAGGGTTTACACATAAAATGGTGGAACTAGGGTTTCATAATAGAATTAGGGTTTTGGTGTTCACATAGAATTATGAAACCATAAGGTTAATTAAAATGGAACTAGGTTTCATAATTACTATTTAGTTCTTAAGTTAAGAACTTTATTATCAAGTTGAAATTATTAATAAAAATAATATTGGATTTGACATTTTATTATTTTTAAGGAATTAACAATTAAGAGAATTATTAATAGGGTTTAAATCCCTCTAATAAGGATTTAACGAAATAATAAATAAAGAAATTAGTTTTAAAGTTTTCTTTATTTTCTTACAGGTGTTTATTTATTTTTGGAAGGTTTTCTTAATTATTGAATTTTAATTCAATTAGGAATAAAAGAAAAGATTTAATTATTAAGTATAAAACAATTAAATTTTTATTAAAAATAAAAATTTCATATTATATTTTTATTGGATAGGGTTTATCTTTATAAGAATTTTGATATCTTAGATTTATTTTTCTGAGCTATATTGGATTTTCTACAATTTGTGAAAGTTGCAGCAATTTCTGGAATTGAATTTAAACAAAATTACCGAAGTCACCCGGTTAATCTACCCACGGAGTCACTGATCAGTGGGCCAGTGGCCATGTCACCAGCCACATAAGCTTTGACCAAGTCCAAATCGGTGACGTGGCCAAAAGCACTACGGCCGGCGGGCAGTGAGCGGCGGCGACGGCGTTCGGCTCCCCCCGCGGCTATGCTGAGTTGCTAGACAGGTGCGCGGGGCTGTGATGAGCCATATGGTGATGACGCCGCCCCTTAATGGTCGCCGGCGTAGCGCCGGCAAGCGCAAACAGCGGCGGCGCACGGCGGCTGATGATGCAAGCGAGCTACGATGCGAACCAGGAGGCAATAAGGGGCTCTCGAGAAGCGCGTGCTCACCAGGATGCTTCCCAGACGGTCGCTGGGGACGATTGAGGACGGAGACGACGCGGCGGTCGCCATTTCCTTCGCAGTACCGCGGAAGGGAATGGTCGAATTCTCCCTCCCCCGAACTTCTCTTAACGCGTGATTGCACCAGATGGACGAGGACAGCGTGGCGCTCCTCCTGAGCTCGTCGGCAGGCTCCGGGGTGGTCGGTAACGGTGGGGTGGTATGGTGGCCGACGGCTAGGGTTTCGTCTCGGATGAAATTTGGGCAGAAGAGGAAGAAGTGGAGGGCTCCCGCGCGTTTTATAGCTTCTCCGGTGTGTGCTGGCAGTCAACATCGGCGGCGAATGCAGGACGTGGAGGCTGGCCGGCGCCGTGGCGTTCTCCCGCGCGTCGAGCAGGCAGAGACGAAGACGAAGATCCCCTCCTCGTATTTATCCGGAACGAATCGGTATGTGGACTTGATTGTGTTGGGGTTGGGCTGGACCTGGGCCGTGCGTTGGGCTGCCGAGGTGGGCTGCTGGTGGGTTGCCACGGCCAGGTACTGTCTTTCTCCTCTTTTTCTTTTCTGTTTTTATTTTCTGTTTTATATTTTCAAACTCTATTTTAAATCCTGGTTTTAATTCAAGTTTGAATTCTTCTATACCATACAGGCATTTTACAATTTGAAATCTTGTGTAATTCACCTAAGATACTTTATACTTACTGTTGGGTATTACACATTTTAGTTTGGGTATTAAAACATTGGTTTATTAATTATTATTTGACTTTGAATTAAGTATCCATATGGCATGAATTTGATGTGCTAAAATATCTCTAAGGGCTTGACCTCTTTTAAGAATGTTGTCACTTGACTATTGTTTGATATGCATAACTATGTGCTGATGAGTTGGAAACTCTGCTTGAACTCCTCCCAAGTTTGGTATTAATATTGTAGTTTAGTGTTACCTTAAAATACCTGGAGTAGATACTACTCCCATCATGGTTTGGTCTTGGTTATAAAGATAAGTGTTTAATCACCACCATGGTTTAATCATATAGTTTAGCACTAGGTTATCCTTAAGTTCCATGTTTAGGCATAATCTTTAACTAGTGAGCAATTCTAGGGTTATAATCATATTCACCTAATGGCACATGGTTTGGAATTTAATTGTGGCTTAGGTTTTTAGTTGTGATCACCCAAGTGATCCACAACTAGGTTTGAGATATACTTCTGGGTTGCAGAATTGAGATAACACCATATTGTGTTTTCTAGGGTTTAATCTCCCCTAATCAAAGTAATATGGTTACTTGATTATTAGTTTCTGTTCTCCTTTAATTACTAAGGACTTGAGAATTGTTTTTATCTTATACCAATAGATTTCTATTATATCCTTAATTTATTGCTAAAGTAACTAAAGTTGTTATAGTTCTTTTTATAGTTAACTTTGGTCATATGGATGGATGGTTTCTCACCATATTAAGTATGGAGTTTTACTCTAAGGTTTTCTTAGGTCCTTTAATTTATGAAACATAGATATGGTAAGATTCTACTTATGATCACCAATTGAATCACAAGTTAAGGTTGGAATATAATCCTAGGGTTGCCTACTAGTTACCACCCTATGATTTCATGTGGTGAATGAGATCTACTTATCCTGTTAGGGTTTATTCTCCATACCACAGTTCTTAGGGTTTATGATCATCACTTAATTAATAATGATCAAGGTTTGGCTTCCTAAGGTACCTTTCAATAAATAGGTTTCTCACTTCCATGATCAAGCATTGTCTTGATCAGCTAGGGTATAGTACTTCTAATTTACCTTCTTGAATGGGACTACTATGGTTGCCTCATTATTTTATATCCCGGGAGATTCCCTGGGATAATTACTTAGAGTTGTTCTCATGAATGATGATATAACCATTTGGATATATATAATAGGTATCTCCCTTAAATCCAAGTGTTTCCTCAACTAACTTGAGTGTAACACCATATCTTGAGCTCTCTTGTATAGGAATGGATTATTCTAGGGTTTATGGTGTACTCCTAATATTTATTTAGGTTACTGAGCCTAAGATTCAATTGTCTATCTTAGTTGGTTTGTTCCACTCCTTATTTCACTAAGTCATGGATATAGTCTTATTCCACTTGGTATTTGGTGATCTCACCACTTCAAGGTGAAATGGTTTACCTAATATTTTAGTTCAAAGTTTAACATTGATTCTTAAATAGGTAAAGCTGGAATTAGTATGATTGGTCTCTCTCTCATTTGGGAAGGACTTGCATAATACTCTAGGGTTCCTCTTGAAGATGATAATTTGAATCCTTGGATGTATATCCAAGGTTTAACTCAAGGTTTGTTATTGCTTCTCTAATAATTATAATAGAACTCTCACCTCTCTAGGTTTGGTGTGTATTAATTATATGGAATAGAGAAATGTATTTCTAGAGTTGATCTCCTTGTTATGTTTCCAAGACTAGAGTAGAATGAATACCATGAGGTTCATGGTAGGATCAAGGATTTGTTTAAGACATGGAAAAGATAAGTGAAGCATGGTTTCTCCATTTATTGTTACTTGATTTCCAAATAGATGTATGTTCATATGTTATGGTAAGGATTACCATATTATGATATGTTATAAGATCAAGCAATTGATCATTGAGTAAAGTGTTGTTGTGTTGATTATTAGTTCCATTTGATCTAACCCCTTAGATCAAATCATCTCTACCCAAAACAAGGTTTGAACAAAGTCACATTGAGGTTTATAGCGCTTGACTTGATGAGCTACTTCGGTTCCACCAAGGTCAAGTGAAACTTCGATCCATCGTGATCGTTTTACTTTAAAGCGCGAAAATTCCCAGATTTTCTATGCATGAATGCAATGCACACATCTGATTCCTCTATTTTTGTAACCCCATTACCTGGGATATTACAGTCTCTACCCCTTAAACTAAACTTCGTCCTCGAAGTTTGATCTCTCTCACGTTTCGGAGTGTGGATCTGACTTGTTCAGACTACTTCTTTTCTCGAACTCCGTGGTGATCTTATTGGATACAATTGAATATATCCCTTGTCCAGATTCTTCCTGGAATCCCTTAGGGTTTGTCTCTGAACATTAGTTTCTTACTCCAATTCTCCGATACCTATCTCTGAGCCATGGCTTCTAACTTTAATTTTTTTTTCTTTCAACTCTATAAGCTTGTTTCCTTTTTCATTGAAGAATCAATGATTGAGACTTCTTCTTGTCTTGACAGTCTTAATTGAGGACTAATTGGATAACATTCTCCTATTTGATAAAATAGGTCTTTGTTTTCCCTTACTACCAAAACGACAATAATGGTACTTGGTAAGGTACTTAACATGGAAATGGCTGTGATGGTTTATTTCCCAAAGAATGGATTAGACTCATTTAGTCCATCCAATCATGGTTTATAGTTGATACCTATAACTCTTTAGATTCGTTTAGGTTCCATGAAAGGAATCTTTCATGTAGTATCTGATTCTGGTATGGTCAGATCCCTTCAATCTTTGACCTCCTTGAACTATATTTGGTCTCTGATATTTCCTTCGTCCAACTTCTTTATCTTTGACGTACTTGAGCTTTCGTACTTCTGATTAAATATTACTCACTTTCTCAAGTTATAGGCCACTTCTTACTTCCTCGAGGTATGAACCTCGGCTTCTGGTCTGACATCCTTCTGAAAGTAATGTTCAACAATCTTATGAAAATAAGATTGAACTTCCTCTCAGTTCAGACCTTCTTCTTCCATTTTACTCAAAGTATTAAGTCATCGTATATCCAACTCAACTTTACTCTACCCCTTAGAGTTTTCTTATGGTCTTCAACTCCTTTTCTTCCAACAATTGGACTTATGATTAAAATCTTGGTATAGGTCTTGTTTATGATTTAAATTCTTCTAAGGTTTTGCGAAGAAACTTTGTGGTGTATCCACTCAATTGTGGACATCCAATGTAAATCCTTCGACTAAATGATTATAGATTTAGCTATTTGGCTGACAAGATTTTTATTTGTTCACAGACTTTTGTTACAACTAATTAAATTGTAGACTATTTGTAGTACCAACTGATACCAGCTGTGGTTATTATACCAACTGTGGCTATTTGATATCTAAAAATGGATTCTATTATAGGTTCTGATCAACTGGACGAGACATCTTCTACTTTATCTCGCAGTATTGATATTATACCAATTGTGGTCTTCTGATATCGACTATGGTCTTCTTATGTCTGCTATGTTTTCATATATCACCTTCCTTCATTCAGGGTTTATTTTGCAAAAAAAACCACTGGCTGACACTATGATTATAGTATCCTAAGTGATTTCCCATGCATTCCCTCTTCTATGTTGACTATGGATCTGCTTCAGCTTCACCATAATCACCATATTTCTTCCCTTCATGCTTCTCATGTACTAAAGTACTCCTCTGTTGAGGTAAAGCATGAATGTTGATTGGCATTTCCTTCAGAGTATTGTGGTTGCTTCCCACAACTTTGTTTCCTTTATCTGTTGAACCTTCATCTTGTCTTCAAAATATACAGAATTCGTCACTTCCTCACACAAATACTATTACCCTCTAGATCTATAGCATCAAGTAAGGACTTGATATTGCAACATGCATTTGCATATCAAAGTCTAACTTCATGTATGGATCTAGTCAAACAATGAAGATCCAATAAAATCCAAGAAGATTCAGCTTTGTGAATATAATACACATCATCATAAGCCTGAATAAAGTAGTTGAGTAGGACATCTCTAAACATCAGGCTCTGATGTGTAGTATATAACACCACATAAGATAGGTTTATATTGTGATACTTAGCACGAGTATATGGGATTCTACTATTTGTCTCAACATTTACCTTAATTGCACAATTGTAATGAGATAAACTTGACACAAAGTAGTCTGGAATAGTTCAAGTTAACCTAGTTTTCTTTGGAAGTACTACTTAACTTCCATTTTTGTTGAGGACTAACTCACATGATATGTCTAGGTTCTAGTATGGCTACTCTAAACACATATCTATTGGAATATAGCTTCTATCCTTTCAAGTGTTTCTATCATAAACCTATGGTCATGATGTGCTTGACGCACTTCCCATATTTTTGGAACACAGTTCTTGCACTAATATCTGGCTTCTTATTGTTCTCCTCCTAAATATTTATGAGGTTCTATTTCATCACATAGTGATTCTCAGGTGAATCTTATATGATTAACAACTCTACCATGTAAGTAGACACATTTTATTTCTATCTCTCTTCCTTACCTCCCATGACTGACTCATCATGGTCTATACTACCTCATATAACTCATAATTATCACTTACTATCAATTGTTTCATATGTCTAGATAATTTTACTTACTCATTACTTAACTTGGTCTACATCTTCTATTAGGATATCATTATTATCTTCATCACTTGATATTACTCCTATTACAGGTCTGGATAACTCTTATTTAACCATAACATTTGTTGGTACACATCTTCCAATAGGATATCTTCCTTATGGTTGTATCCTCTCTTTGGACTACCATGTATTGTATACCAATTGTGATCTACTCATCTATTGTTTGAAGGACTTAATGGTGTCCTTCATGTTTGGGATTAGCTAACTAACTTCACTTAAGAAAAATAGGTAAGAATTGTTGACTTAAGTGTGTCAGGATTATTCTCAAGTGAATATCCATCTCAAGTCATAAGATTATTTGGTTCACCTAAGACAACTTCCTATAGACACTACCAATCCTATAGGTCTCCTTTAAAGGGTTTTATTCCTAGGTCAAAGCATTTGCTCTGATACCAACTGTGGTGACCCGGCATACCACTGCATGGTATAGTATGCAAGTCTGATATAACACCAATGAAACACCGTTCCACTAGTATTATATCGCTCAGAGTGGTACAACGAAACATATGCGGGTCCAAGGCATGTCTATAGAATTACAACTCGACTCTATTACATAAGATCAACACAGCCTCCTACTTTACAATGAGGTAAATCTGCAAATAAACTCCAGAAGAACGACTCGTAGTCTAATCCTGTCACGAACTCTATTTGTAGAGTATTTACCTAGCTATGGAGGCTAAGAATAGATTCTAGCTTAATAGGAGCTAAATTTAGGAAACTAGTTTCCTTCTATGGCTAAACTAGGTTTTCTTCTTGCTGGATGTGGTATCTGACTCTTCCGGCAGATTTCTGTCCCTTGAAGTAGTTGTTGACTTCTCGGTCTTCGAGTTGCACTGTAGATACTCCTTCGATGCCTCCATATCTAAGCAGGGGATTTAAGAGTGGGATGAGTACGAGCGTACTCAACAAGTTCATTATAGGAAAGAGGTGTTTAATGCACTAGCTACGGCATTAGACCGGAAAGTCTAATACCAATGCAGGTTTTCATAATCATTTCTTCAAGAGGTTGTTTTTATTCGGAAGAACTATGTCCGTCAGCCTTCACCGGTTTACTAGAACTTCATGGAGCTCCTTTCCGCCGCGTTCGCAGCTTCCATATCCCGAACAGGGAGTGACAGGTCACAGTTCTTTACACTCTGCAGAGGTGTGTTGCTTTACCCATAAGAGATCTTAACCTTGGTGCCAATCGAGCTTAAGTTCTCGTCCACACTTCCTTTGGTGTGAGGCCCGGTATAAGGTCTAGCCAATCATGTTCCTCCGCTACCTCGAACACCCACCCTTTGTTGCATGCGCCGACCCTGGGTCCACGTCGGTCCCATTATTCCCGTATTTCAGGGTGGACCCCGACCACGACAACAATGCTGGGCTCTACCATACACTCCTACGCCGGTGGCTGCAACCCATCATAGACCGCAATACCGTGGGGACTTAAGGCTTCCCCAACCTACCGCTTGTTCTTCGAACGACAAGTGTCTACGGACCGTGCCGTGGGGACTTAAGGCTTCCCCGACCTACCGCTTGCCGCCGATAGATACAAGTGTCTACGGTAAAGCGCATCCGTTGATGAACGAGAGGTGGAAACACTTTTGACTACTCCGTCCCACTCCGGATCTTATGGTTAACACGGGTATTACGGCACAAGAATCACTGGCGACATTTGTTGTTTAATCCTAGATGGATATAAACCCGTGCAATGGAACCTCCACCATACCAACACAATCCATGGTTCCATTGCCCACCACATAGTCATATTCATAGTTATGAAAGTAGTGGTTTTGATTTTTGTGCAATAGTGATAACCATAATACTTTGCAAGTAATTTGATAAAAATACTCAAATGACATGAGCAAGTGATGAACTTGCCTTTCTTGATCGCAAGATTATGCGGGCAAGGTCTTCGATACGCAATAACTCCAAATTCTGAAATAGCATCATCGTCCGGTAAGGACGATGTTCAAAAGATCGGCAAGGATGCAATAATGCATAAGTATGAGATGCAATCGCTCTAAGCGTGACCTAACCCCGATGATTTAGGATTAGTGAGTGGTAATGATTAGTTCAGGGTGTGTTGCACTTTTAGAGTGATTCCCAAACAAGGTTCTTATTCAGGTTTGTGTTGCTTTAGAATCATAAGCAAATGGTATAATGTAAAGTAACAGTCATACACACCAAAGATTAGTAGTAGTATAGTAAGTAAAGAGCGATTGTCAATTTTAATACTATATGGCATGGTTAATGATTACTTGTTCTATTCTTCAAAAGAATAACTTTTGAAGAACATGTTCTTTAATAAGGAACAAGTATGACAATTGGGTTTGGGGTCTGCTATAATTTATTCTGGTTCCAGGTAGTTTCTGGGTAGGTATAAGATGGATCACAACATAGTTGGATTCATCAGCAACTAGACTTGATTGGTTTTACTTAAGCATGAGCAACTTAAGCAATTAATTATTCATGGTTGCTATCACGGTTGATTCATCTTGCTGGTGATTGCTAGCTAGGGTTTATAGGTCCTTATAAGCAGGGTTGATGAGAATTCCTTATTTTCTTCAAAAGAATAACTTTTGAAGAACATAGTTTTTAAGTAATAAGAAGTATATCAATTTGGGTTGAGGTTACTCTCTATTCTCTTCGAAAGAATAACTTTTGAAGAACATACTTCTTAAATAATAAGAAGTATAATAATTAGATTGGGGTTGTTTAGGTTTGCTATTGAATTTTCTAAGTAAAGAATGGTTGGTTCTTAGATGGAATGGTTCCTAAGTATTTCACACTAGTAGGGTTTAGTGGAGTGTGGTTAGTTAATGCAAGATAATAAGCATGGTTGCTATTTGGGTTCATCACAATGGTGTGATGCTAGGCATGGATAATTAAAGATGAGGGTTTTGGTAATGGAGACTAGGTTTTAGATTTGGTTGATCCTACTTGATCGACTAGGTTGAGTAGGTATGCATACATTACATTATTGATAATAGGACTCCTAGATTTTATGTGAACATAGCAAAGTATTAATTTGCTAATTATGGTTCTATGAATTCAAGAGGAAGTACATGATCTCATGTTATATCTAGTGTTGAGATTTTGGAAACCATTTAGGGTTTACACATAAAATGGTGGAACTAGGGTTTCATAATAGAATTAGGGTTTTGGTGTTCACATAGAATTATGAAACCATAAGGTTAATTAAAATGGAACTAGGTTTCATAATTACTATTTAGTTCTTAAGTTAAGAACTTTATTATCAAGTTGAAATTATTAATAAAAATAATATTGGATTTGACATTTTATTATTTTTAAGGAATTAACAATTAAGAGAATTATTAATAGGGTTTAAATCCCTCTAATAAGGATTTAACGAAATAATAAATAAAGAAATTAGTTTTAAAGTTTTCTTTATTTTCTTACAGGTGTTTATTTATTTTTGGAAGGTTTTCTTAATTATTGAATTTTAATTCAATTAGGAATAAAAGAAAAGATTTAATTATTAAGTATAAAACAATTAAATTTTTATTAAAAATAAAAATTTCATATTATATTTTTATTGGATAGGGTTTATCTTTATAAGAATTTTGATATCTTATATTTATTTTTCTGAGCTATATTGGGTTTTCTACAATTTGTCAAAGTTGCAGCAATTTCTGGAATTGAATTTAAACAAAATTACTAAAGTCACCCGGTTAATCTACCCACGGAGTCACCGATCAGTGGGCCAGTGGCCATGTCACCAGCCACATAAGCTTTGACCAAGTCCAAATCGGTGACGTGGCCAAAAGCACTACGGCCGGCGGGCAGTGAGCGGCGGCGACGGCGTTCGGCTCCCCCCGCGGCTATGCTGAGTTGCTAGACAGGTGCGCGGGGCTGTGATGAGCCATATGGTGATGACGCCGCCCCTTAATGGTCGCCGGCGTAGCGCCGGCGAGCGCAAACAGCGGCGGCGCACGGCGGCTGATGATGCAAGCGAGCTACGATGCGAACCAGGAGGCAATAAGGGGCTCTCGAGAAGCGCGTGCTCACCAGGATGCTTCCCAGACGGTCGCTGGGGACGATTGAGGACGGAGACGACGCGGCGGTCGCCATTTCCTTCGCAGTACCGCGGAAGGGAATGGTCGAATTCTCCCTCCCCCGAACTTCTCTTAACGCGTGATTGCACCAGATGGACGAGGACAGCGTGGCGCTCCTCCTGAGCTCGTCGGCAGGCTCCGGGGTGGTCGGTAACGGTGGGGTGGTATGGTGGCCAACGGCTAGGGTTTCGTCTCGGATGAAATTTGGGCAGAAGAGGAAGAAGTGGAGGGCTCCCGCGCGTTTTATAGCTTCTCCGGTGTGTGCTGGCAGTCAACATCGGCGGCGAATGCAGGACGTGGAGGCTGGCCGGCGCCGTGGCGTTCTCCCGCGCGTCGAGCAGGCAGAGACGAAGACGAAGATCCCCTCCTCGTATTTGTCTGGAACGAATCGGTATGTGGACTTGATTGTGTTGGGGTTGGGCTGGACCTGGGCCGTGCGTTGGGCTGCCGAGGTGGGCTGCTGGTGGGTTGCCACGGCCAGGTACTGTCTTTCTCCTCTTTTTCTTTTCTGTTTTTATTTTCTGTTTTATATTTTCAAACTCTATTTTAAATCCTGGTTTTAATTCAAGTTTGAATTCTTCTATACCATACAGGCATTTTACAATTTGAAATCTTGTGTAATTCACCTAAGATACTTTATACTTACTGTTGGGTATTACACATTTTAGTTTGGGTATTAAAACATTGGTCTATTAATTATTATTTGACTTTGAATTAAGTATCCATATGGCATGAATTTGATGTGCTAAAATATCTCTAAGGGCTTGACCTCTTTTAAGAATGTTGTCACTTGACTATTGTTTGATATGCATAACTATGTGCTGATGAGTTGGAAACTCTGCTTGAACTCCTCCCAAGTTTGGTATTAATATTGTAGTTTAGTGTTACCTTAAAATACCCGGAGTAGATACTACTCCCATCATGGTTTGGTCTTGGTTATAAAGATAAGTGTTTAATCACCACCATGGTTTAATCATATAGTTTAGCACTAGGTTATCCTTAAGTTCCATGTTTAGGCATAATCTTTAACTAGTGAGCAATTCTAGGGTTATAATCATATTCACCTAATGGCACATGGTTTGGAATTTAATTGTGGCTTAGGTTTTTAGTTGTGATCACCCAAGTGATCCACAACTAGGTTTGAGATATACTTCGGGTTGCAGAATTGAGATAACACCATATTGTGTTTTCTAGGGTTTAATCTCCCCTAATCAAAGTAATATGGTTACTTGATTATTAGTTTCTGTTCTCCTTTAATTACTAAGGACTTGAGAATTGTTTTTATCTTATACCAATAGATTTCTATTATATCCTTAATTTATTGCTAAAGTAACTAAAGTTGTTATAGTTCTTTTTATAGTTAACTTTGGTCATATGGATGGATGGTTTCTCACCATATTAAGTATGGAGTTTTACTCTAAGGTTTTCTTAGGTCCTTTAATTTATGAAACATAGATATGGTAAGATTCTACTTATGATCACCAATTGAATCACAAGTTAAGGTTGGAATATAAGCCTAGGGTTGCCTACTAGTTACCACCCTATGATTTCATGTGGTGAATGAGATCTACTTATCCTGTTAGGGTTTATTCTCCATACCACAGTTCTTAGGGTTTATGATCATCACTTAATTAATAATGATCAAGGTTTGGCTTCCTAAGGTACCTTTCAATAAAAAGGTTTCTCACTTCCATGATCAAGCATTGTCTTGATCAGCTAGGGTATAGTACTTCTAATTTACCTTCTTGAATGGGACTACTATGGTTGCCTCATTATTTTATATCCCAGGAGATTCCCTGGGATAATTACTTAGAGTTGTTCTCATGAATGATGATATAACCATTTGGATATATATAATAGGTATCTCCCTTAAATCCAAGTGTTTCCTCAACTAACTTAAGTGTAACACCATATCTTGAGCTCTCTTGTATAGGAATGGATTATTCTAGGGTTTATGGTGTACTCCTAATATTTATTTAGGTTACTGAGCCAAAGATTCAATTGTCTATCTTAGTTGGTTTATTCCACTCCTTATTTCACTAAGTCATGGATATAGTCTTATTCCACTTGGTATTTGGTGATCTCACCACTTCAAGGTGAAATGGTTTACCTAATATTTTAGTTCAAAGTTTAACATTGATTCTTAAATAGGTAAAGCTGGAATTAGTATGATTGGTCTCTCTCTCATTTGGGAAGGACTTGCATAATACTCTAGGGTTCCTCTTGAAGATGATAATTTGAATCCTTGGATGTATATCCAAGGTTTAACTCAAGGTTTGTTATTGCTTCTCTAATAATTATAATAGAACTCTCACCTCTCTATGTTTGGTGTGTATTAATTATATGGAATAGAGAAATGTATTTCTAGAGTTGATCTCCTTGTTATGTTTCCAAGACTAGAGTAGAATGAATACCATGAGGTTCATGGTAGGATCAAGGATTTGTTTAAGACATGGAAAAGATAAGTGAAGCATGGTTTCTCCATTTATTGTTACTTGATTTCCAAATAGATGTATGTTCATATGTTATGGTAAGGATTACCATATTATGATATGTTATAAGATCAAGCAATTGATCATTGAGTAAAGTGTTGTTGTGTTGATTATTAGTTCCATTTGATCTAACCCCTTAGATCAAATCATCTCTACCCAAAACAAGGTTTGAACAAAGTCACATTGAGGTTTATAGCGCTTGACTTGATGAGCTACTTCAATTCCACCAAGGTCAAGTGAAACTTCAATCATCGTGACTGTTTTACTTTAAAGCGCGAAAATTCCCCAGATTTTCTATGCATGAATGCAATGCACACATCTGATTCCTCTATTTTTGTAACCCCATTACCTGGGATATTACACGTACTTAGCCAGCCACGATTGCTTCTCAGGATCGGCTCCTGACGTCCCTCCTGCCGTTCCAGAGGCCCCTGATATTGCAGCCTGGTTCGAGAGTGCCCAGGCGTTGCAGTCCGGTACGTATGCGCACGCGTATCCGTGCGGGACCTCCTTGGGTGCCTCGGTAGGAATTGGTAGTCACTAGGATCACCACCAATCTTGTAGACGACGTATGCCGATGAGTTCGGCGAGTCCGGTGCTGCCCATGCGAACGGCCGGGCCGGAGTGGCATCTCTCCTTTGAAAGTCCCCAAAGCCGGTCCCGACGGGGAGTACCGGTGACTCATGATTTCCTTGACGACGCGCAGAGCGACACGCTCCAAGGTGTTCACCAGGCTCTCAGAGTGGCGGTGCAGCGAATGAGCCACCATGTAGTTGATCTCCTCGCCGCAGCCGACCCGGTGCGTTCTTCCGACGGGGCGGACAGGTCCACTCCATCGAGCGCGCCTTCGGTGTGAAACCCTTCCACCCGACGCCATGGGAGCGGGTTCGGTGGAAGGAGCCGATGAGCTCGGCTTCGAGGGTTGCCTTGATCTCGTCATGTTTCTTCTTGAGCTCATCGAGCGGATCCTCGTACGTGACCGGAGTGTCTTCCGCCATCTCGGATGTAGATGGCGATGTTGTGGATGTCGAAGGCTGTCCCACCGGGCGTGCCGGAATGTGTTGACGTCGAAACCCCCGGCGGGCGGAGACGGGCAACACCGTAGAGCCGGGAACAACTAGGGCTGCGGCCGGCCCCGGTCCCTCGGAGCGACGGCCCGCAAAGCCTCCCGGTCGCACGCGCCGATGCCAACCGCAAGGGCGTGCCACCCGACCTATACCCGGTCGGGAAGGTGTGGATGATGCCTCGCTTAGTTTCCTGCAGGGCACACACGTAAACGTTAAATACGAGCCTTGATCGGCTCTCAAGTTATCTCCGTGAATCGGCTCAAAGAGCCGATCCACCCATGATTCAGACGAGGTGTCCGAATATATGGTGGTCCTGCTTGATCAATGTAAAGCTAATGAGATCTACGACGATCTGGGGTTTTCACCGCATAACCGGATCATCCTACTCACGATTGGGCCTCGCGCTCGCGCACGGTGACCGTAAGCCGATCCTAGACAGGGCCTAAAAACCAACACGAGGTTGATCCCCGGAACATCCTTTCTAGGGCTAGCAAACGCCACCCTACACGCCGCTGGATCCTCCAACCCTTTGTAAGGCCTAACTATTGCAGATATTAAACTAATCCTTGTAGAACAAGGAGCGATCGTAACGGATCAGATCTACTAAACTATGATCAAGCGGGTGTCGCCCCTACACCTAAGATAGGTGTAAGGGCGGCTAGACATGCAAGGGTTGCACTACGAAACCATGTAATATGAAGAACAATGCTAACCCTAACATGTCTAAGATAACTACGTTGCTCGCCATCAAAAAGGCTTCAGTACGAGCAACGCATGAACAACGTGGGCAGGCTTTGTGCTGCCTAGATCGCAAGATGCGATCTAGGCAGCATGATGCTTACCGGTAGAAACCCTCGAGACGAAGGAGTTGGCGATGCGCCGAGATTTGTTTGTGGTTGAACGTTGGTTGTTGTTTATTCCATAAACCCTAGATACATATTTATAGTCCAGGGGACTTTCTAATGTGGGCGTGCACCAAACCGTGCACGAGTAAGATTCTAACTTCCCAACTAAGATGCGATCTAATATGTTACAGATACACGGGCAAACAAGCCCAACTTGGTATAAAAGGCCGATTCACGTATTTCTTCCATGCATATTCTTCAAATCTATCTTGATCGCGGCCCACCTCTGACTCGGTCAAATTCTGGTGATAACACGCTGTGAGGCCTGCCACGGCCAGCTCGACTGCTTCTTTCTCGGATAAATGAACCGAATAACATCGGTTCTTGACAGTTTTGAAACGTTGAATGTATTCAGACACCGTCTCTCCTCGCCTTTGCCGAACTCCGCGTCGGATCGGCAATGCCCGCTTCGGTAGCTTCCGAATGATATTGTATGTGAAACTGCTCTTCCAGCTTGCTTCCATGTCCGAACCGAATCGGGGGTAGCGAGGTGTACCACCCAAAGGCTGGACCCGTGAGAGATTGGGCAAAGAACCTCACACGTAGCCGTTCCGATGCCGAAACCATACCCGAGCTGTGCCAAGTATCGGCTCACGTGCTCGATGGAGCTAGATCCTTCGATCCACTAAATTTTGTGAAGTCGAGGAGCCGATATTTGGGAGGCGGCGGGATCAGGTCATACTCATTGGGATACGGCTTGGAATAGCCGATTGTTTTCTTCTTCGGCAGGATACCGAACCGATCTCTCGAGATTGCGCCGATCTGATCCACGGTAGGAGCTGTAGAGGTTGAGCTGTCCGGACTCGTTGTAGTAGCATATTTAGTTAGCCACGCCTCGTTTCTCGAGCATCCGCTCCAGAACTCCCCGCCGCTCCGAAGCAATCCCTCCCGCCGTAACAATCGCTCCTCGCTCCGGCAGTTCCTCCTCGCCGAAGTTTGGATCGCGCGTGTCCGGCTTGTTGCGGTCCGGCACGTATGTGCACACGTATCCATGTGGGATTTCCTTGGGCGGCTCATACAAGAATTGGTAGTCGCCAGGATCACCTCCAACCTTATAGACAACGTATGCCGGTGAACCTTGTTGCTGTGGAGCTGCCACTGCAAATGGCAGTGGTGGCCTGGTGTGGAATGGCATCTCTCCCTGGTGAGTCCCTAAAGCAGGGCCTGACGGAGAGTACTGATGTTTCATGATTTCTTGCACCACACGAAGCGCAACTCGCTCAAGCGTATTCACCAGGCTCTCAGAATGCCGATGTAGAGAATGAGCCACAGCATAGTTAATTTCTTGGCGCAGGGCTCTGGTATGTTCCTCCGAAGGGAGAGACAGATCTAATCCCTCGAACGCGCCTTCTGGTGTGAATCCTTTGAACCTGATGCCGTGCGAACGGGTCTTCTCAAAAGAGCCGATGAGATCGGCTTCAAAGATGGCCTTCAGCTCATCATATTTCTTCTTATGCTCGCAGTAGATCCTCGTACTTGATCGGTTCGTCCGACATCTTGGCTGCCGATGTTGACGTGGTTGTTGTAGAAAGTGTCCCACGGGCGTGCCAGAATGTGTTGCCTGCCAAAACTCACCGGCGAGCAGTGGTTAAGCAACACGAAGAGCCGGGAGGCCCCCACGACCGCTTAGTGGGCCCTGGCGCCTCGCGTCGTCCCGCAAAGTCCCAGCACACGTCCTGGCGGTTGCAGGGCGTGCCACCCGACCTAGACCTGGTCGGGAAGGTGTTGGATTGCTTCGACTAGTCTCCCGCATGGTATCCACGTAAACATTAAATACGAGCCCGATCGGCTCTCGAGTTGCCTCGTGGATCGGCTCAAAGAGCCGATCGCCCCATGGTTCACGTTGGATTTACGATGACATGGGGATCCTGCTTGATCAAAACAAAGCTAAACCAATCTACGACAGTTTAGGGTTTTCACCGCATAACCGGAACATCCTACGCGTAGCTGGGCCTAGCAGATACGAAAGATGATGGAAACTATCCCTAAAAGAGGCCTAAAAACCAACATTAAGTCAATTCCCGGAACATCCCTTGTAGGAACGGTAAAACAACACCTAACGCACTACCGGATCATCCAACCCCAGCATAAGGCCTAATCATGTAGATATTAAACTAATCCTTGAGACAAGGAGCAACTATAACAGATTGGATCTACTAAGTAACGAACAAGCAAGATGCTGCCCTTACACCTATTCAGGTGTAAGGACAGCTAGATATCGAGGGACGACATTGCTAAGCAAATATGCATAAGAAAATCATCAATGCAAGCCCCAAAACATCTACGATAAATAGTGCTACTCGCCATCAACAACGCTTCAGCACGAGTAACACAAGGTAATCGAATAAACGTGTCTCGCCTAGATCGCAAGATGCGATCTAGGCAGCATGATGCTTACCCGAAGAAACTCTCGAAATAAGGGGTGGCGATGCGCCTGGTTTGTGTTTGTTGTGAACGTGATTGTCCTCCTTTCTCAATAACCCTAGGTACATATTTATAGTCCAAGGGACTTTCTAATTCGGAAGTACACTCGACCGTGTACGAGCCAAACTCTATCTTTTACTTCTAACCGACACGATCTAATATTATTTACAGATACACGGGCACGCTGGCCCAAATTCTAGCCCCAGGGCCGATTCAGAAACTCCTCTTAGATGTAAATCTTCCAAGCCCATCTTCATCACGGCCCAACTCCAATGCGGTCAAATTCTGGCGATAAGACAAACATCATTCTCCACACCATACGTTTAATCCTTTGTTTACAGCAAGCCGGTGAGATTGACAACCTCACTGTTAAGTTGGGGCAAAGTATTTTGGTTGTGTTGTGCATGTTCCACGTTGGCGCCGGAATCCCTGGTGTTGCGCCGCACTACACTCCTCCACCAACAACCTTCACGTGGCCTTCATCTCCTACTGGTTCGATAACCTTGGTTTCATACTGAGGTAAAACTTGCTGCCGTATGCATCACACCTTCCTCTTGGGGTTCCCAACGGACGTGTGCTTCACGCGTTATCAAGCTCTTTTTCTGGCGCCGTTGCCGGGGAGATCAAGACACGCTGCAAGGGGAGTCTCTCACATCCAATCTCTTTACTTTGTTATTGTCTTGCTTTACTTTATTTTATTTTCTGTTTTGTTTGCTTTCTTTATCAAAAACACACAAAAATTAGTTACTTGTTTTACTTTACTTTATTTAGTTTGCTTTACTTATTTTTATTACTGTTAAAATGAATACTCCTGGAAACACTAAGTTGTGTGACTTTACTAGCACCAATAATAATGATTTTATATGCACTCCTATTGCTCCACCTGCTACTACAACAGAATTCTATGAAATTAAACCTGCTTTACTAAATCTTGTTATGAGAGAGCAATTTTCTGGTGTGTTACTTCTCATGATGCTGCTGCCCATCTTAATAATTTTGTTGAACTTTGTGAAATGCAAAAGTATAAGGATGTAGATGGAGACATTATAAAACTGAAATTGTTTCCTTTCTCCTTAAGAGGAAGAGCTAAAGATTGGTTGCTATCTTTGCCTAAGAATAGTATTGATTCATGGACTAAGTGTAAATATGCTTTCATTGGTAGATATTATCCTCCTGCTAAAATTATATCTTTGAGAAGTAGCATAATGAATTTTAAGCAATTGGATAATGAACATGTTGCCCAAGCATGGGAAAGAATGAAATCTTTGGTAAAGAATTGCCCTACCCATGGACTAACTACTTGGATGATCATCCAAACCTTTTATGTAGGACTGAATTTTTCTTCGCGGAACCTATTGGATTCAGCTGCTGGAGGTACTTTTATGTCCATCACCTTAGGCGCCGCAACAAAGCTTCTTGATGATATGATGATAAATTACTCTGAATGGCACACGGAAAGGACTCCACAAGGTAAGAAGGTAAATTCTGTTGAAGAAACCTCCTCCTTGAGTGATAAGATTGATGTGATTATGTCTATGCTTTTGAATGGTAGATCTAATGTTGATCCTAATAATGTTCCTTTAGCTTCATTTGTTGCTCAAGAAGAGCATGTTGATGTGAACTTTATTAAAAATAGTAATTTCAACAACAATGCTTATAGGAATAATTTTGGTAACAACTATATGCCATATCCTTCTAATAGTGGCAATTCCTATGGTAGATCTGTTTTGCCTAGTGAGGAAAAGATGCTAGAAATTGAAAGAGCTACTAAGAGCTTTATGCAATCACAATATGAGCAAAATCAATTGTTTACTAAAACTATGAATGAACAATCTGCCTTGTTGAAAAATATAGGAAATCAACTTGAAAATTTGAATATGGAAATTTCTGGTTTGCAAACTAAACTTTCAAATGCTGAAAACCGAATCTCATACATGTCTGAATCACAATCTTCTTTAATTAATAAAATGGCTGCTAAACCTGAGGATAATGATAAAAAATTTCTTGCTACAGCAAACGCCATACAAGTTCGAATTAATGACAATATTAGATTGATGGCTGAATTGCATGCTAGGTGGGAAAGAGAAGAAAAATTTGCTAAAGAGAATAATGTAGCTAAAGTTTGGACAATTACCACCACTACTAATGTTGATGCTTCACATGTTGCTAAACCTCCTACTATCAATGATAAAATAATTGGTGTTGGCAATGTTTCTATTCCTAATGCAAAGCGTGCAAAACTGCGTGAAACTGCTAAAACTGCTGAAACTGTTTGTGATAAAACTGCTGAAATTTTTCAAAATATTGGGGACAATGATACCATTGCTGTAGATCATAATGGTTTAGATTTCTATGATTGTCATATCTCTGAAGTTATTAAGTTCTTACAAAAACTTGCTAGAAGTCCTAATGCTAGTGCTATAAATTTGGCCTTTACAAAACATATTACAAATGCTCTCATAAAAGCTAGAGAAGAGAAATTAAAACTTTAAACTTCTATTCCTAGGAAGTTGGAAGATGGTTGGGAGCCCATCATTAAGATGAAGGTCAATGATTTTGATTGTAATGCTTTATGTGATCTTGGTGCAAGTATTTCTGTTATGCCTAAGAAAATCTATAATATGCTTGACTTGCCACCATTGAAAAATTGTTATTTGGATGTTAATCTTGCTGATAATTCTACAAAGAAACCTTTGGGGAGGATTGATAATGTTCCCATTACGATTAACAATAACCTTGTCCCGTTGATTTTGTTGTCTTGGATATTGAATGCAATGCATCTTGTCCCATTATTTTGGGAAGACCTTTTCTTCGAACTGTTGGTGCTATTATTGATATGAAGGAAGGGAATATTAAGTATCAATTTCCTCTCAAGAAAGGTATGGAACACTTCCCTAGAAAGAGAATGAAGTTACCTTTTGATTCTATTATTAGAACAAATTATGATGTTGATGCTTCATCTCTTGATAATACTTGATTCACACTTTCGCGCCTAGCCGAAAGGCGTTAAAGAAAAGCGCTTATGGGAGACAACCCATTATTTTACTTCTGCACTTTTGTTTTATATTTGAGTCTTGGAAGTTGTTACTACTGTAGCAACCTCTCCTTATCTTTACTTTATTGCATTGTTGTGCCAAGTAAAGTCTCTAATAGTTAAGTTGATACTAGATTTGGATTGCTGCGTAGAAACAGATTTCTTCCTGTCGCGAATTTAAGTAGATCTCTCTGTAGAAGAATCAAAAAAATCTGCCAATTTACATGCGTGATCCTCAGATATGTACGCAACTTTCACTAGTTTTGAACTTTTTCATCTGAGCATGTTAAGTGCCTCTAAAAAATTCGTCTTTACGGACTGTTCTGTTTTGACAGATTCTGCCTTTTATTTCGCATTGCCTCTTTTGCTATGTTGAATGGATTTCTTTGTTCCATTAACTTTCAGTAGCTTTGGGCAATGTCCAGACGTGTTAAGAATGATTATGTCACCTCTGAATATGTGAATTTTTGATTATGCACTAACCCTCTAATGAGCTTGTTTTGAGTTTGTTGTGGAGGAAGTTTTCAAGGATCAAGAGAGGAGGATGATACAATATGATCAAGAAGAGTGAAAAGTCTAAGCTTGGGGATGCCCCCGTGGTTCATCCCTGCTTATTTCAAGAAGACTCAAGCATCTAAGCTTGGGGATGCCTAAGGCATCCCCTTCTTCATCGACAACTTATCAGGTCACCTCTAGTGAAACTATATTTTTATTCCGTCACATCTTATGTGCTTTACTTGGAGCGTCTGTTTGCTTTTATTTTTGTTTTTGTTTGAATAAACTCGGATCCTAGCATTCTTTGTGTGGGAGAAAGACACGCTCCGCTGTTTCATATGAACACTGGTGTTCTTAGCGTTACTTTTAATGTTCATGGCGAAGGTTGAAACTGCTTCGTTCATTATTATTTGGTTGGAAACAGAAAATGCTTCATGTGGTAATTGGTATATTGTCTTGAATAATTTGATACTTGGCAATTGTTGTGCTCAAATAGATCATGTTTAAGCTCTTGCATCATGTACTTTGCACCTATTAATGAAGAACTACCATAGAGCTTGTTGAAATTTGGTTTGCATGATTGGTCTCTCTAAAGTCTAGATATTTTCTCGGTGAAGTGTTTGAACAACAAGGAAGACAGTGTAGAGTCTTATAATGCTTGCAATATGTTCTTATGTAAGTTTTGCTGTATCGGTTCATACTTGTGTTTGCTTCAAACAACCTTGCTAGCCAAAGCCCTGTACTGAGAGGAAATGCTTCTCGTGCATCCAAATCCTTGAGCCAAAACCCATGCCATTTGTGTCCACCATACCTACCTACTATGTGGTATTTCTCTGCCATTCCAAAGTAAATTACTTGAGTGCTACCTTTAAAATTTCATTCCTTGTCTTTGCAATACATAGCTCATGGGAAAATAGCCTTAAAAACTATTGTGGTAAAGAATATGTAGCTTATGTATCTTATTTCTTATAAGTTGCTTGTTGAGCGGTAACCATGTTTCGGGGACGCCATCAACTATTACACCTTTGTTGAATATCATGTGAGTTGCTATGCATGTTCGTCTTGTCTGAAGTAAGGGCGATTTATCATGATAAAATGGTTTGAGTATGCATATTGTTAGAGAAGAACATTGGGCCGCTAACTAAAGCCATGAATCATGGTGGAAGTTTCAGTTTGGACACTAATCCTCAATCTCTTATGAGAATATTATCTGTTGTTGAATGCTTATGCATTAAAGAGGAGTCCATTATCTGTTTTCTATGTTGTCCCGGTATGGATTTCCTTAGTTGAGATCTATCAAAAACGAGAAATCAAATGCGATTTATCTCCTTGGACCTTCGTACAGGCAGCATAGAGGTACCCCTTTGTGACACTTGGTTGAAACATATTTTATGCAATGATAATCCATGTAAATCCAAGCTAATTAGGACAAGGTGCGAGCCCTATTGGTATTCTATGCATGAGGCTTGCAACTTATAAAATGTCTTATGCATAACACATATGAATTATTACTACCGTTGACAAAATTGTTTCTATGTTTTCATAATAAAAGCTCTAGCACAAAAAATAGTAATCCATGCTTCCCTCTGCGAAGGGCCATTCTTCTACTTTATGTTGAGTCACTTTACCTACCTCTTTCTATCTTAGAAGCAAACACTTGTGTCAACTGTGTGCATTGATTCCTACATACTTGCTTATTTGCATTCATCATATTTCTTTGTGTTGACAATTATCCATGAGATATACATGTTGAAGTTGAAAGCAACCGCTGAAACTTATATCTTCCTTTGTGTTGCTTCAAAACTTTCTACTAAGAATTTATTGCTTTATGAGTTAACTCCTATGCAAGACTTATTGATGCTTGTCTTGAAAGTACGATTCATGAAAAGTCTTTGCTATATGATTTAGTTGTTTAATCATTGTCTTTACCATTGCTTCGAATCACTTCATTCACTTCATATACTTTACAATAGTATTGATCAAGATTATGATAGCATGTCACTTCAGAAATTATCCTTGTTATCGTTTACCTACTCGAGGGCGAGTAGGAACTAAGCTTGGGGATGCTTGATACGTCTCAAACGTATCCATAATTTCTTATGTTCCATGCTAGTTTTATGACAATACTCACATGTTTTATACACACTTTACATCATTTATATGCATTTTCCGGCACTAACCTATTAACGAGATGCCGAAGCGCCAGTTCCTGTTTTGTGCTGTTTTTGGTTTCAAAAATCCTACACAGGAAATATTCTCGGAATTGGACGAAACGAACGCCCAGGGTCTTATTTTTCCACGGAGCTTCTAGAAGACCGAAGGAGATACGAAGTGGGCCACGAGGTGGCGACACACTAGGGCGGCACGGCCAAGGAGGGCCCCGCGCCGCCCTATGGTGTGGGCCCCTCGAGCGCCCCCCGACTCTGCCCTTCCGCCTACTTAAACTCTCCGTCGCGAAAACCCTATTACCGAGAGCCACGATACGGAAAAAGTTCCAGAGACGCCGCCGCCGCCAATCCCATCTCGGGGATTCAGGAGATCGCCTCCGGCACCCTGCCGGAGAGGGGAATCATCACCGGAGGGCTCTACATCACCATGCCCGCCTCCGGACTGATGCGCGAGTAGTTCATCCTTGGACTATGGGTCCATAGCAGTAGCTAGATGGTTGTCTTCTCCTCATTGTGCTATCATGTTAGATCTTGTGAGCTGCCTATCATGATCAAGATCATCTATTTGTAATGCTACATGTTGTGTTTGTTGGGATCCGATGAATATTGAATACTATGTCAAGTTGATTATCAATCTATCATATATGTGTTGTTTATGTTCTTCCATGCTCTCCGTTGCTAGTAGAGGCTCGGCCAAGTTGATACTTGTGACTCCAAGAGGGAGTATTTATGCTCGATAGTGGGTTCATGCCTCCATTGAATCTGGGACGAGTGACGGAAAGTTCTAAGGTTGTGGATGTGCTGTTGCCACTAGGGATAAAACATCAATGCTTGGTCTAAGGATATTTGTGTTGATTACATTACGCACCATACTTAATGCAATTGTCTGTTGTTTGCAACATAATACTGGAAGGGGTGCGGATGCTAACCCGAAGGTGGACTTTTTATGCATAGATGCATGCTGGATAGCGGTCTATGTACTTTGTCGTAATGCCCTCATTAAATCTCATAGTAATCATCATGATATGTATATGCATCTCTATTTGTCAATTGCCCAACTGTAATTTGTTCACCCAACATGCTATTTCTTATTGGAGAGACACCACTAGTGAACTGTGGACCCCGGTCCATTCTTTTACATCTAAAATACAATCTACTGCAACTCTGTTCTATGTTGTTTTCTACAAGCAAACATCATTCTCCACACCATATGTTTAATCCTTTGTTTACAGCAAGCCGGTGAGATTGACAACCTCACTGTTAAGTTGGGGCAAAGTATTTTGGTTGTGTTGTGCGGGTTCCACGTTGGCGCCGGAATCCCTGGTGTTGCGCCGCACTACACTCCTCCGCCAACAACCTTCACGTGGCCTTCATCTCCTACTGGTTCGATAACCTTGGTTTCATACTGAGGGAAAACTTGTTGCTGTACGCATCACACCTTCCTCTTGGGGTTCCCAACGGACGTGTGCTTCACGCGTTATCAGCAAGGTATGCCATGCATGCACACTAATTATATATATATATATATATATATATATATATATTATGAGGCAACTTAATCAAATGTGTTTTCATTCGAGAGAACTTGTCAAAATTCAAGTTAATTAATTTATCATCGCTAATTAGTTGGCCGCCTGCTTGATGCGCAATTAAGTGTCACTGGCCTATATATGTAGGGTTTAATTAGGGTTTAGGGTTAGCTAGGGGTTAGGGTTAGGGTTAGTGTTAGGGTTAGGGTTTAGGGTTTAGTGTTTAGGGTTTAGGGTTTAATGTTTAGGGTTTAGGGTTTAGTGTTTAGGTTTAGGGTTTAGGGTTTAGTGTTTAGGGTGTTTAGGGTGTTTAGGGTTGAGGGATTAGGGATTAGGGTTTTAGGGTTTAAGGTTTAGGGATCATCGATCGAGTGCGCACACACATTATTAGAGGCACCCACGCCTTTGCGCATAAAGTGCATGCGTATATATGTGTGTTTTTTGGCCACCAATGATATATAGATGATCGAGAGAGAGAGAGAGAGAGATTGAAATCCCCAAGAATATGTTCAAATATATATTAGAATATATGCACGAATGCATGGTAGGCCATGCATGCATACTAATTATATATATATTATGAGGCAACTTAATCAAATGTGTTTTCATTCGATATAACTTGTCAAAATTCAAGTTAATTAATTTAGCATCGATAATTATATAATTAATTAATGAATCTCAGGGAGATGTTATTCAACATGATCGATATAGGCCATGCATGTATATATTAATTGGTGTTAATCTACGGTTTGTTATAGCTAGCTGCTTGATGACCCACAAGTATAGGTGGTGTATCGTAGTACTTTCGATAAATAAGAGTGTCGAACCCAACGAGGAGCAGAAGGTGTTGACAAGCAGTTTCGATGAAGGATTCACTGTAAATGCTCACAGACAAGTATTCATGGGGTTTTTGATATAGCAGATAAATAAAGTACGAGTAAGTAAAATGCGAGAGAAATAATTGCAGCGAGTGGCCCAATCCTTTTTAGCACAAAGGACAAGCCGGTTTGTTTACTTATAATGACCAGACGTTCTTGAGGACACACGGGAATTTAGTCTAGTGCTTTCGCTTCATATAGCTGATTAATCTTCATTGTTTTGATAAGTGTTGTGTGGGTGAACCTATGCTAATTCACCGCCCTTCCTAGGACTAATACATACTTGTGATTATACCCCTTGCGAGCATCCGCAACTACAAGAAAGTAATTAAGATAAATCTAACCACAGCCTTAAACTCGAGATCCTCGCTATCCCTCCCGCATCGATATACCAACGGGGGTTCAGGTTGATGTCACTCCGGCAACCCCACAATTAGCAAACGAATACAAAATGTATTCCCCTAGGCCCATAAAGGTGAAGTATCATGTAGTCGACGTTCACATGACACCACTAGAAGAATAACACCACAACTTAAATATCATAACATTGAATATTACCCAACATAATTCACTACTAACATTTAGACTTCACCCATGTCCTCAAGAACTAAACGAACTACTCACGAGACATCATATGGAACATTATCAGAGGTGATATGATGATGAATAACAATCTGAACATAAACCTTGGTTCAATAGTTTCACTCAATAGCATCAATACCAAGTAGAAATCAATACCGGGAGAGTTTGCCCTATCAAACAATCAAGATCCAACCCTAATTGTTACAGCGGTGATGATGATGAAGATGATGGTGATGATGATGGAGATGATGTCCAGCTCGATGACGGTGACGATGGCGTCAATTTCCCCCTCCGGGAGGGAATTTCCCCGGCGGATTCCTGCCCGCCGGAGAGCTCTTTTCTCTCTGGTGTTTTCCGCCCCGCAGAGGCGGCTGTGACTCTTCGCGACTATCCCCCGTAGCTTAGGTTTTCGGGATGAAGAAGTACGCGAAGGAGAGGAGGCCAGAGGGGGTCGTGGGCCCCCTCCCCACAAGGCGGCGCGGCCAGGGCAGGGCCCGCGCCGGCCTATGAGGCGGCCCAGGGCGGCCCTCCTCGGCTCCTCCTTTTGGCTCCCTCCGTCTTCTGGAAAAATAGGATTTTCAGTATAATTCCCGTCAATTGCTGATCTTCCGAAATATTGCATTCTGACGGTGCTTTTTCCAGCAGAATCCTGACTCCGGTGCGCGATTCCGCAATAATCATGAAACATGCAAAATAGATGAAATAACATAAGTATCATCTCTAAATATGAAATATATCAATGAATAACAAGTAAATTATGATATAAAATTGTGATGCAAAATGGACGTATCAACTCCCCCAAGCTTAGACTTCGCTTGTCCCCAAGCGAAACTGAACTCAGTAAACAAGACCACATGTTTATGGAGTGAAGAGTCGATAAATAAAATACGGACAAGAAGCATCATATTAATTCACACAAGGCATTCTAGTGAACAACTTCCCAATATGATTCAACTTGAAACAAGTAAAAGGAGATCACAAATAAAGGTGCATATGAAACCATAATTGGTGATGGCAAACTTCGTTCTTGGTCAGAGAACATTTAACAGATTGTACTTATTTATCGAGCAGCGCTCTTATATTAAAGCTCATAGCAAAATTTGCATACTCAATCATAATAATCTCCTCATAATCATTGATAATCTTCAAAGCTATATTCATTCAGATAAAACTTGTACTAAACAAAGAAGAATAAAAGACATGATTAAATATATCACAATATAGATGGTTGGATCACAACAACTCAATTGCTTGCTTAAGATGGAGGGAAATAGGTTTATTGACTCAACATAGAATAAAAGATAGGCCCTTCGCAGAGGGAAGCAGGGATTAAATCATGTGCTAGAGCTTTTCAAGTTTTGAAATCATATAGAGAGCATAAAAGTAAAGTTTTGAGAGGTGTTTGTTGTTGTCAACGATCGGTAGCGGGTACTCTAACCCCCTTGCTAGACAAACTCTCAAAGAGCGGCTCCCATAAAGTTTTATTTTTGGTTGACACTCCTTCCAACCTTTGCTTTCACAAACCATGGCTAACCGAATCCTCGGGTGCCTGCCAACAATCTCATACCATGAAGCAGTGTCTTTTTATTTTAGTTTTATTTAGATGACACTCCTCCCCACCTTTGCTTTCTCAAGCCATGGCTAACCGAATCCTCGGGTGCCGTCTAACAATCACATACCGTGGAGGAGTGTCTATTTGTAAAATTACGAAAGTTAATTAATTTGGGACTGGGAACCCCATTGCCAGCTCTTTTTGCAAAGTTATTGGATAAGTGGATGAAGCCACTAGTCCATTGGTGAAAGTTGCCCAACAAGATTGAAAGATAAAACACCACATACTTCCTCATGAGCTATAAAACATTGACACAAATAAGGGATGATAAATTTTGAATTGTTTAAAGGTAGCACATGAAGTATTTACTTGGAATGGCAGGAAATACCATGTAGTAGGTAGTTATGGTGGACACTGATGGCATAGGTTTGGGTTAAAGTTTGGATGCACGAGAAGCATTCCCTCTCAGTACAGGTCTTTGGCTAGCAAGGTTGATTAGCAAGCATAAGAGTTGAGGGAAACAAACAAATATACATGTGATAGAAACAATCATGCATCTTCCTTGTAAGCACAAACAATTTTAACTTCAGAATACTAAGCTCATAGCTAACAAGAAAGAAAGATAATGAAGCAACATATCTACATGTATTTGTTCTCTACTTAAACTCAAAGTGTTGTTGCTATTGACCAATGCTAAGTTTGCCAAAACCAAATAGATTTAATCAATGCTCCCAAAGTGATACCAATACTAACAACAAGATCAATCACATAATTGAGATTGCAAACTAAAATAAGATGTGCAATATGTAAATGATAAGACTTATCATTAATATTCCATAACGATAACTCACACTAAGGGATACATAGATAACCAACTAAAGAGAGACACTTCCATACCGCAACACATCTTATATGATAACTTCCCTACTCATGATATGATGCTACTTGATAATAAAAAGGTAAAAGATAGTGATGATGTGATACCGCGGCACTCCCCCAAGCTTGGAACAAACCAAGGGGATGCCAATACCGATGACGAATTACTCCTTCGGTGGTGATGGTGGATCCTTGATAAGCTTCTCAACAAGCTCTTTTAGCTCATCAATCTTGTACATGAGGTTACGGATCATCTCCGAATTGTTCTCGATGCGGTTAAAAAGTATATCCGACGGCGAGTCCCAACTCTTGGAGTTGTTTCCCCAATCTTCAGCTTCAGGCTTCATCTTTCCTGCAATGTTAGAACGATCTATATCCCAGTTGCTAGGCAATACTGCCTTGGGAACCCTTTCAGTTTGACTATTATGAATTAGAATGTGGAAGGGTTTGTAGGTGTCTGGAGGAGATGTCCTTGGAGCTAGGTAATGACGTGGGACTCTCCCTCCGGTGTTAATCCTTGCGCTTTTCTTGGTGTTGAATGGATTTGCCACCACTCCGATGCTTGCGACGGTGGCACGCGGGTATACTCGCGGAACTTCCTCCACTTCTCCTTCATCCTCGCTCTCGACTTCCTTCTTCAAATCGGGGTCTTGAATATCTTCCTCCAAAGGCTCCTTGTCCTTGTTGTTGGAGACCATGGTGCTTCTAGATCAAAACAGATCCTGGCAGAAAACAGCTCGAAACAAAACGCGACGAGAGAACGATATACGGACCTCCAGGGGTCCGGGGGATTATATAGCAGAAATTTTCACAACAGAAGGAAATTACCAGGTCGAACAGGAGTCGGAGAGGGACATCGAGGCGCCGTCCTCAGAGGGCGGCGCGGCCAGGCTGGGGCCCGCGCCGGCCTATGGGGGCACGCCCTCGTGCGTCTCCTCCACTCCGTTTCGATCTCGTAATTTTTCATATTTTCCGAAAATAGCAAAAACATTGTTCGTAAAGTTAAACGCGAACTTTTTATTACCAGTACTGTTACCTATTCAAAGTCGAACTCTGCAGAACTGTCAGTTTGACCTTTGATGAAAGCTTCCGGAGTCACCACTTGAATAACATCAACATCTTCATTATAAGAATCTCCAGAGATATAGTGCTTGAGTCTTTGTCCATTCACTACTTGTGTGGCATCACCTTGCAGGGAACTAATTTTAATTGCCCCTGAACGATACACCTCCACAATAACATATGGTTCTTCCCATTTTGAGAGCAATTTC